>NC_049260.1:14270276-14570744 GCF_011100685.1 Canis lupus familiaris | reverse complement strand
TAAAAAAAAATTTTTTTATTGGAGTTCAATTTGCTAACATATAGCATAACACCCAGTGCTCATCCCATCAGGTGCCCCCCTCAGTGCCCGTCACCCAGTCACCCCCACCTCCAGCCCGCCTCCCCTTCCATCACCCCTAGTTCGTTTCCCAGAGTTAGGAGTCCCTCATGCTCTGTCTCCCTCACTGATACTTTCACTCATTTTCTCTCCTTTCCCCTTTACTTTATTCCCTTTCACCATTTTTTATATTCCCCAAATGAACGAGACCATATAATGTTTGCCCTTCTCTGATTGACTTGCTTCACTCAGCATAATACCCTCCAGGTCCCTCCACGTCGAAGCAAATGGTAGGTATTCGTCCTTTCTCATGGCTGAGGAATATTCCATTGTATCCATAGACCACAGCTTCTTTATCCATTCATCTTTCAGTGGACACTGAGGCTCCTTCCACAGTTTGGCTATTGTGGACATTGCTGCTAGAAACATCGGGGTGCAGGTGAGGGACCCTGAGATTAAGGGTGGCAGGCTCTACCGACTGACCCAGCCAGGTGCCCCTTTCAGCAGTTCCTTCTCTGCACTGGAACCAAGGCTACTCATATCCCTGGTGTGTTTTGTTTTGTTAACACTAATAAACCTCGGCAGTTCTGTGTAACTAAAAATTTTAAGAGCCTAAAAGTTCTTTAGAAGCATTTACACAAAAATTTTTATTTATTTATTTGTTTGTTTTTAAAAGATTTTATTTTATTATTTATTCATGAGAGACACAGAGAGAGAGAGAGAGAGAGGCGGAGACACAGGCAGAGGGAAATGATGCTTTCATTCAAATTAGACTGTTGAGGGAGGGAAAAAAGTCCAATTAACGGGAGAAAAACAAACAGAAGTTTAGTAACAGGTTCACCTCCTGTGTACATCAGAGGGACCCAGGAAAATCGAGTGACTCCACAGACCCGCCCTGGCCACCACCTCAGCTGTCATCTCCAGCTAAAGACCAAAGAAGATGCAGGGAGTCCATTCTGGAAGGTTACCTGGCAAAGTACAGTCAACAAGGGTGTGATTGTGATGCGGATTTAGGCCAAAGTCTTCTCCACGGGTAGGAGTGTCTAGGGATGGAGAGCCAGCCCCTTCTTCCTGGTGCGGAGAGGAGACACCCCTACAAATGGAGCTTCCCCTGATCATGTAAATGCCTCTTACAAAGGGGGACCTTCGACCAGTTGGTGTTGGGAGTGTTTCCATGTCTGCCGTTTCTTAAAAATAACCAGCTCAAAATAATCCTTATGCCAAGGAGGCTTATTTTGAGTTGGTATTTTCTACTCCCCTGCAAGGCTTTCATCCCATCAATGTTTATGGATTGTCAGTTGGGGGCAAAACTGTGTTTGGACCTTTGTGGGGACATCCATTTCGGAAAAGCTTCCTGGCTATGGGACTGGAGCAATAGGAGATCCAGTACAGATAAGGTGGGGCCCTAGCTGAGCTTCCCCCTGGGACAGAGAGAGCTCTGAGGAGGGAAGATGCCAGAGAGGGACCAAGTCTCTACCTCCAGGGTCTGGAAAGTAATCAGTTGTAGCAGGATGATTTACAGGCCGCACCCAGCATCAGGGCACCAACCAGAAAGACCCCCTCACCACAGCATCAGCTGTGGTTTTGAGTCAGGGTTCTCCAGTCTGCAAAACCCCAATTACGTTTTCTGCCAAATCCGGGAAGCACCTCCCTCTCCACTTGGTTTGACCTGTTGTCACTTGAGGGCACAAATGCAGAATTGCTTTTGCCCCAAACTCCTACAGAGTTTATAAGGAAACCATTTTCCTGCTTAAACAACAACAACAACAAAACCCTGGGGGGAATGGGGTAACTGGGGGATGGGCATTAAGGAGGGCACTTGATGTAATGAGCCCTGGGTGTTACACGCAGCTGATGGATCACTGGCAAGTTACGTCTCTTAAGACTCAGCTTCGTCATCTGCATCCACTTTTTGGGGTGATGGTGAGGATGAAATGAACATATGGGCCTAGGCCAGTTCAACTCATGGGATGAATCCGGTATATGTAGCTGTTAGTGTCATTTATATTTATGGTAGGCTACGTAAAGTCCCCGAATATATCACATCCATTGCCTGGAACCTGGGAATACTGCTTTATATGGCAGACTTTGTAGATGTGATTAAGCTAAGGATTTTTTTTTTTAAGGTTTTATTTATTTATTCATGAGAGACACACAGAGAGAGGCAGAGGGAGAAGCAGGCTCCATGCAGGGAGCCCACGTGGGACTTGATCCCGGGACTCCAGGATCACGCCCTGAACCAAAGGGAGGCGCCCAACCACTGAGCCACCCAGGGATCCCTAAGCTAAGAAATTTGAGATGGGGCTCGATTATCCAGATTGACCCTGATTGCAATCACAAGGGTCTTTAAGAGACGGAGAGAGACAGAGGGAGATGATGCACGCAGAAGAGAAGGCAGTGTGATCACAAGGGCAGAGGTTGGAGGTTGGAGTGATGCTGCCAGGAGGCAAGGGGTGCAGGCAGCCACCAGAAGGGGGAGGAGGTGGGGAACAGATTCTTTGCTAGAGCCTCTGGAAGGAGCACGGTCCTGGTATCGACTCAGTAAAACTGATTTCAAACTTCTGCCCTCAAGAACTGTAAGAGAATACATTTCTGGGGGCACCTGGGTGGCTCAGTTGGTTGAGCATCTGACTCTTGCTTTCAGCTCAGGTCATGATCTCAGGGTTATAAGATGGAGCCCCATGTGGGGCCCCTTGCTGAGCGTGGAGTCTGGTTAAGGTTTTTTTTCCCTCTCTCTCTCTCTGCCCCTTCCTCCAATCCAGGACTGTTATCTAAAAAGCTACCTGCAGCTCTGCAGTCCACGCAGGCAACATAAAAGAAGTTGTACAGGGGATCCCTGGGTGGCTCAGCGGTTGAGCGCCTGCCTTCGACTCAGGGTGTGATCCTGGAGACCTGGGATCCAGTCCTGCATCAGGCTCCCTGCATGGAGCCTGCTTCTCCCTCTCCCTGTGTCTCTGCTTCTCTCTCTCTCTCTCTGTGTCTCTCATGAATAGACAAATAAAATCTTGGAAAAAAAATAAAAGAAGTTGTAGAAATGCGGGTGGTTTAGAAATTAGACTTTTTCCTGAGCTTTCTTACGAAATATATAGAAATATCCTATGTTACATTAATGCAGATATTCACTTCTGCTTGGTAAGGTAAAGAGATAAGAACCTGGCAGAAAATTTGACCTGAAAGTTGTAAAGTGGGCAAAAAAAAAAATTTTTTTAATGATACTATTTTTATTTTAATGGTTTATTATATTATTTTTAATTTAATGGTTTCCTTACTACCAATAGCATACATTTCTGAGGCACCTACTGTTAAAAAACATCTTTAAATTATATTTCCACACCAATTTTTAATCTCTTTTCTGACAGTTCTTTTTAGAATGCTTCTTTACCAACTTGTTATCACCTTAATATTTTGGTAGACTGAGGGTATTGCTAGGAAAATTTGTCAAAGGAGCAAAGATTTATCTAAGCCATTTATTCAAATCCTGTTTTCAGGCTTCTATTTCAGGAATGTAATTAAAACCAACTACTGCAGCTTGAATTCTCAGTGGATATAATCTCTGCTGGCCAATCTCTTTTGTGGATTCCATTTCAATGTTATATTAATTACAAGCTTCATCTAATTAAAATTCCTAGTCTGTGGTCTTTCTCCTACCCTTTAGGCCCCAATATTCCTAAGGTGAGCCCAGCAGTGATTGTTTCAACTGTTCACCATCTTTGTTTCCCTGAGTACTTGCAGGCAGTTCCATGGTGTAGAAATTAGAATTTGTGCCTTAAAATTCATATTGTCTGAAGGACTATTTCCAGCAAGTGTTGCTCCCATTGATGGGATATCTGTAGCTTTAATATCTTGGTTCTCACCAAGCCACCTTCGAAACTACCTTATCCTGGGTGCTAGGACTGCAGGACACAGACGCCTGGGTGTTACACAGACAAAACCCCAGATGGTACAGCCACAGAGACAAGAGCTCCTGCTGCTCACTGATTTAATTGTTGTGTGTGAATACCAAAAATAGAAGCAAAATCTACCTCTCCATTCGTGGCTTCCCACTAATGACATAATGATGGAGCAAATGTCAAAACTTCCAGAGCCTAAAAAATCCTGGTTTCACAGTAATCGAGCTCCTTTAAAATTGTCGTGACCATGTGACACAATGACAAAGGAAGTAGTTGTGAGAGGCAGAAACCTAGCAGAACAACAACAGGCAAAAGAGAGGGCCACAGCCCATGTGCCCAATGCATATCCACCCTAGGGCAGGCCAAGCCTCCTAGGGAGGGGGGAATCTGAATGTGAGAGCTTTGTAACTATCAGATTATGCATGAGGATTTTTAGTGTTCAGATGGTCTGGGTCTTGATGCTCTTTTTTTTTTTTTTTTTTAAAGATTTTATGTATTTATTTGAGAGAGAGAGAGAGAGCAAGAGTGAGAGAGAGAAAGAGAGAGCACAAGCAGGGGGAGCTGCAGGCAGAGGGAGAGGGAGAAGCAGACTCCCCAGTTAGCAGGGAGCCCCCTGTGGGGCTCCATCCCAGGACCCCCGGATCATGACCCAAGCCAAAGGAAGATGCTTAACTGCCTGAGCCGCCCAGGCACCCCCGTCTTGATGCTCCTATCTCATGGATGCTAATGTTTTATCATGCCTTCTCGTCTGTGGCCAGATGCATGCTATTTATCTTCGGCAGCTGACTCTGCTTTGGGTTCATGTACAGTTTGTTCTAAACCAAAAATAAAATTACCTTCAAAGATAATGGCTCAAGGTCAGAGACTTGGTGGGTAGTAAGGGAAAAGGTGGTCCCTGAAGTCAACAAGATCCTTCCAGGATTCCATACTGCCTGCCTAAGAGGCAGGACACCGACTTTTTATGTAACCTATTACTCACTAGAATATTCAGAGGCAATACAAGGAGGCAGATTCTTGGTTACAGTGATGTAATAACTTTTTCTCAAATGATCACTGTAGTTGTTCCCACATCTAATAATTACAATTAAACTTCCTTAATGACTATACCCGTAACACTGACTTTGTGGTTGAGCTGAAGAATATCTTTGTATTTTCTTTAATGAAAAGTTTGTTAAACAAATTAATTGCGTAGACAAGATTACTGAGTGGAAAGGCTGTATTCAATCCCTTTAGAGGCAACCATTTACATACAGCACGTAAACACTTGATATGCCAAATATAGGCACTAAATCAGTATGCTGATGGCAAACATTTTTATCTATTTTCTAAAATTGGTTTCTTGGGTAATACATTATTAGTCCAATTACAGATGCTATATATCTTTGAAGGCATGAAAACTGGATTTAGATCACAACATTCCTACTATTCTCTAAACAAATGTGTTGTTCTTACTTCACTGCGATGATTAAATTTGACTATTTCTAGAATGATAGAGGTCTAGCCTAACCACGTCATTTTACAAGTTAGTAAACTGAGGCTCAGAAGCCTCAGTGATGGAAACATACATCATCTGGTGACAATCAATTGAGTGTTTCAGACTTGAGCAGTTTCTTTCATGAGTACAAAGAAGGTTCAAAGTCACGGGTGCTTTCCTGTTGTTGCTACCACTAGAAGCTTCTACTTCTTCTTTTTTATATATATATTATTTATGGGCAGCCTGGCTGGCTCAGCGGTTTAGCGCTGCCTTCAGCCCAGGGCATGATCTTGGAGACCTGGGATCGAGTCCCACGTCAGGCTCCCTGCATGGAGCCTGCTTCTCCCTCTACCTATGTCTCTGCCTCTCTCTCTGTGTGTGCCTCATGAATAGATGAATAAAATCTTAAAAAAAAGATATTATTTATTTAATCATGAGAGACACAGAGAGAGAGACAGAGGCAGAGACATAGGCAGAGGGAGAAGCAGGCTCCATGCAGGGAGCCCGATGTGGGACTCCATCCGGGGTCTCCAAGATCACACCCTGGGCCGAAGGTGGCGCTAAACTGCTGAGCCACCAAGGGATCCTCATAGAAGCTTCTACTTCTGCCATCTATTTGTCCCATCCCAGTTTGCTGGGTATGATCAATTGGCACCTGGCATTGCAGTTCAACCTCCTTCTTAGGTGTACCCTGTTCCACAGGAGTTACAAAGCTAAAAACTACCTTCCCCAGGTGGAAGTGGGGATGGAGGCCACCTTCCTGCTGCTTCAGTGCTAGCACTGGCAAGCCGAATCCTGGAGACATGGGGTTTTATGCCCCCAAAATGTGGGATCTAATCGGCCTGGTGAGTGTCAAGAGGCCATCGTAGCTAGGGAAACTAGATTTTAGCTGTGTGCCTCTAACCATTATGATAGCAGCCCCTTGCTCTTCCCTTTCTCCTTCGCTGCACTGTGTGGTCTAGTCTCCCAGGAAAAAGTGGCCACTAGGACTTCCTTTCTCCCCACGTCAGTTATTCTGGGATACTCTGGGCCAGTCAGAGAACCCAGGGCTCAATGCCCACCTTGTCCCCTGCGCTCCCTGCAAATGAAGACTGGTGGGGCAGGGGCACCTGGGTGCTCAGTGGTTGAGCGTCTGCCTTTGGCTCAGGTCATGATCCCGGGGTCCTGGGATCGAGTCCCGCATCGGGCTCCCTGCAGGGCGCCTGCTTCTCCCTCTGCCTGTGTCTCTGCCCCTCTCTCTGTGTCTCTCATGAATAAATAAATAAAATCTTTTTAAAAAAATAAAACTGGTGGGGAGCCCTGGGAGATCTAAATCTTTTCTTGAAAAAACAAACAAACAAACAAACAAACAAAGCCATATATCATTTCTGGAGGAAAAAAAATCTATCTTCCTCAGAACACAAAGTTAGATAGCACAGGAAAAAAAAAATGTGTTCCTTGAAAACTTTTGTACTTGATCTGTAAGAAACAGGGAGAGATGAAATGCTTCTAGTGTGACCACAGCAGTGTTTTAGAAAGATGAATCTAGCAAGACTGACCTTGCCTTTTTTTTTTATTATTTTATTTATTTATTCATGAGAGACACACACACACACAGAGAGAGAGAGAGAGAGAGAGAGAGAGAGGCAGAGACACAGGCAGAGGGAGAAGCAGGCTCCATGCAGGGAGCCCGACGTGGGACTCGATCCCGGGTCTCCAGGATCACACCCTGGGCCCACGGCTGCGCTAAACCCCTGAGCCACCTGGGCTGCCCCTGACCTTGCCTTTGAGATGCTTACAGTAATTAAGCAGGGAATGGCAATCTGGCAGAGTAAGTGATAAATAGAGAATATTATGAAAACACAGCCAGGACAACCAGAGAAAACAACATTTAAGCTGACAGCCAAAGGATGAGTCAGGAGACAGCCTGGGAGAGGGGTGGGAAGAGCCATCCAGGCAGAGGGAAGAGCAGCTCAGAGGCTCAGAGGTGAGGGAAAGAGAGCTTCCCTGCGGATCTGCTGTCTGGAGCCTCTGAGTTGACAGTGGGGGAGAGGAGGTTGGAGAGAGAGAATGAAGCCTTGGAGGGCTTTCCAAGCTTGTTAAGGAGTTGAGGATTTCTCTGAGGAGCAACAGGCAGCCACTTAAGCAGAGCACTGACATAATTACATTTACATTCTAGAAATGTATTCTGGTCACCATATGGAAAATGGATCACCGGGGAGGAAACCAGAGGTTGAGAGACCAGCTGGGAGGCTGCTGCCACCCGCCTTAGGCCAGGGACACGACAGCACAGGCCTAGGTTAGGGCAATGGCAGATGACAGTGAAAGGGACCCAAGACACCTTTCAAAGAGGACTCTTCAAGACATCCCGCTGAACCATCCTTCTAAAAATTGATTTTGCTCTTTCATATCATGCAAATGAAAATATGGGCTTTGTGTGCACCTCTCACTTGTACACATCAGAATGGCCTAGCCACTGGACACCTATAACAGACACCAAAACGAATGACTTATGGCCACAGAGAACATAACTGATTTTTATTTTATTTATTAAAGATTTTTTTAATTTATTGGTTAGAGAGAGAGAGCACGAGCACAGGGAGGAGTGGTGGAGGGAGAGGGAGAAGCAGATCCCGTGCTGAGCGGGGAGCTCCACACAGGGCTCCATCCCAGGACCCTGGAATCATGACCTGAGCTGAAGGCAGATGCTTAACCCACTGAGCCACCCAGGCAGGCACCCACTGCCTCTCTTTTTAAAGTTTTTTTTTTTTTTTAAATTTTATTATTTATGATAGTCACATAGAGAGAGAGAGAGAGAGAGAGAGAGAGGCAGAGACACAGGCAGAGGGAGAAGCAGGCTCCATGCACCGGGAGCCCGACGTGGGACTCGATCCAGGGTCTCCAGGATCGCGCCCTGGGCCAAAGGCAGGCGCCAAACCGCTGCGCCACCCAGGGATCCCATCTCTTTTTAAAGTTGAAATATCTTCCCTTCCCTCCTAAAATGGAGATTTTTAAATTAAATTTAATTTATTTATTGCCAGTTTGTTTGCGTTTATTGATGCTGTGGCTCAGGCCTTGGCTGTGTACTTACTTCCACAGCGGGTACAGCCACTCCTTCCACCCTGCTTCTGGGTCTTGAGGTTTTTCTTGAGCTTGTTCAGTTGGTGCCACATGGCACGTGTCTTCTTGAGCCACAGGCCCAGGGACTTGGACTTCTTACAAGTATGCTCCACCATCTTACTCTTGGAGGGTTTCCTGAGGTTCTCTTTCTGAGTCTGGTTGATGATGGTGAGTGTGGATGACGGATTTGTGATCAACTCAGATCTTGGAGAGCTTGGAAGCACACACACACACACACACACACACGCGCGCACACACACCACGCCCTGGCCCCCACCCCCTTCACTTTACTTGACATCTCTTGGGGGACTCAAAGGTTCTTCGATCTCATCAGGCCCCAAACAGAATTTGTGATCTTCTCACACATATCCACTTCTCCTCAATATTCTTTCTCTGTGAAAAAAAATCAGGGGGATCCTTGGGTGGCTCAGTGGTTTAGCGCCTGCCTCGGGCCCAGGGTTTGATCCCAGAGGCCTGGGATCGAGTCCTGCATCAGGCTCCCTGCGTGGAGCCTGCTTCTCCCTCTGCCTATGTCTCTGCCTCTCTCTCTCTCTGTGTCTCTCATGAATAAATAGATAGATAAATAAATAATCTTAAAAAAATCACCCTACCATTTTTTATTTTTTAAATTTGGATTGACATGATTGATTGTATCAATGTTCTGTGAGTCAATTCTGTCAATTGATTCACAGAAGTTGGTCACCAGATTGATAGACAGACCTATCAGAAAGCTATGCATCAACCTGGATATCTCCCTCCCTTTCATCCATCGTTTCCAATCTTTCGCCAAGCCCTTTCAATCGCACTTTCTTTATAGCTCTTAAGTCTATCCACTTCACTCCATCTCTATCACCACTGTCCTTATCCAAGCTGCCTGTCCTGGGCTACTGCTATAGATTCCTAACTGGTCTCCCTGTATCCACTCCATCCTCCGATATAAAGATGGTTGGCATTCACAGGAGAGGCCTGGAATGAGGATAAAAGTTTGTATGTAGCCATCTATGCCTAAGTGGCTGTTTCTCTTTGTTCTTTTTTTTTTTTTAAGATTTTATTTATTGCTTTGAGAGAGAGAGAGAGGGAGAGCATGAGTAGGGGAAGGGCAGAGAGAAAGGGAAGAGCAGACTCTGCTGAGTGGGGAACCCATTGTGGAGCTCAGTCCCAGGACCCTGAGATCATGATCTGAGCCAAAGTCAGACACTTAATCAATTGACCCACCCAGGCATCCCCTCTTTATATCATGGATATTAATTCCTTGACTGCAAAATAAATCACATATATTTTTTTTTACTGCTCTACTGCTTGTCTTTAAACTTGTAGTGTCTTTTAAAATGAGACAGCAGGTTTTAATTTTTATGTAGTTAAAATGATCAATATTTCCCTTGAGGGTGTGTGAACTTTTTTCTTGCTCAGGATGATGGACTCTGTAGCAGTTTTTTTTTTTTAATTCTAATTTAAAAAAGATTTTATTTTTATTAGTGAGAGAAAGAAAAAGAATGGGCATGCAGGAGGCAGAGAGAGAAGAAGGGGAGATGTAAACTCCCCATGGAGCTAGGAGCCAGCTGTGGGGCTCCATCTCATGACCCCAAGATCATGACCTGAGCAGATATCAATAGTTGAACGCTTAACCAACTGAGCAACCCAGGCACTCCACTGCAGCGGGCTTATAAACACAATCCCATATAGATCTTCTTTTGATTTTTTAGAGTTTTTTTTTTTTTTTTTTTACAGTTACACCCTTAATCCATCTGGAATTCCTTGTTGTTTATCATGAAATACAGGTCTTTCTTCCCTAATGGATAGCCAATTTTTCCCTCACTTCTAACTGACCAAGCTGTCCTTTGCCCACTGATTTGAAATACTACCTTTATCATACTTTATCATACTTCTCATACATAGGAGTCTATTTCCAAACTCCCCATTCGCAGTTTCATTAATTTGGTTTCTTCTTCAGTACCATACTATTTTATTTATATAGTTCTACTTTTTTTAAAAAAAGATTTTATTTATTTATTCATGAGAAACACAGAGAGAGAGAGGCAGAGACACAGGCAGAGGGAGAAGCAGGCTCCATGCAGGGAGCCTGATGTGGGACTCGATCCCAGGTCTCCAGGATCACGCCCTGGGCCGAAGGTGGTGCCAAACTGCTGAGCCACTGGGGCTGCCCTATTTATATAGTTTTAAAGAATATTTTTCTAACTGGTATTATTAAGATTTTTAAAAAGATGTTTTAAAATTTTATTTTGCCTGAAAAGCTGCATTCCTTAAGTTAAGTGTGCAGTAACCCCTCCTCTGCATTACCCTGAAGACCAAATTGGCTTCTTACTTGAACACACATTGCTAGGGAAGAGTACCAGTAGTCTCCCACTGCTGTAACTCATGGAGCCAAGTCCCATACATCTGGGGAAGTAGCAAGGACCCATGTGTCTCATGCATAACATGTAAACCCTAAACTGAAAAATGTGCCCTAGTATAAATCTCTAACTGCTATTATTAAGTTCCAGTTCTGGGATTCAACCCTTCTCTGTTGTTAAAGACTCCCTACGGTCCTCTCTGCTTGCCATTACAATATCTCAATGTACACGTTATAGTACCCAGGTTTGCTAGAAATTTTCTATACATTTTAGGTTGAGAAAAGATTGTAATCTTTAAAATCAGTCTGTCTCGGGTGCCTGGTTGGCTCAATCCATACAGCATTCAACTCTTGATCTTGGGGTCGGTTCAAATCCTACATCAAGTGTAGAGATTAACAACAACAACAACAACAACAACAAAATCAGTCTGTATCAAATCATATCATGCTGGTGGATCCTGGGACATTCTGTCAGCCCCCCCTTTCCATGGGGTCTAGATTCTGGTGAATTTCTAATAAATCTTCTTTCTTTTTTCTTGAGTCTGGATTTGGGAGTCTTTCCAAGTTGATCTTGTTCTGTTTTGTTTTGTTTTTGTTTTTTAAGAGTTTATTTATAAGTAATCTCTACACCCAATATGGGGCTCGAACCTACAACCCTGAGATCAAGAGTCACATGCTCTACCAACTGAGCCAGCCAGGTGTCCTTTTTTTTTAAGTTTATTATTATTTTTTTAAATTAATTTCTACCCCGAACATGGGGTTCAAACTCACAACCTTGAGATCAAGAGTCATATGCTCTTCCAACTGAGCCAGCCAGGTGCCCCTTTCCATGTTAATTTTTTTTAAAGATTTTATTTATTCATTCATGAGAGACACAGAATGAGAGAGACATAGACAGAAGGAGAGGCAGGCTCCCTGAGGGGAACCTGATGTAGGACTTGATCCTAGGACGCTGGGATCATGACCTGAACCAAAGGCGCCACCCAGGCACCTTCCAGGTTAATTTTGACTAATCTCTAGCTACCCAGTAAGTATCTTCATTAGGCTGGGCAACTGAGGTATCCCAGATTTTTTAAAAAATTTATTTAATGTAATCAAATTTTAGCTTTGCTTTTATTCTGACAAGTGGGCAAACTCTTCCCCACTGTTAGAATTTGAGGAGCAAAAGAGCACAGAAGACAATGTCTGGCTTTTAAGCAACTTTTGGATTGTTTTTAGAGAAATGTTTTCATTGCCTTCAGACCATTGAGAAGGTATGTGTATGAGTGAAAGCTTTAGGTAAAGCTAACTTTGTAGCTAGAAAGAGGGGGCTGGCTTCGTTGCTATGACTTGCCTAATGCATTTTTTTAAACTGGGAAAGTGAAATATAACATCTTTTAACTTGAAAAAAATAGCACATTAATCTGATCAAGGTGTGACTATTAAAAGTTTTCACCATTCATCAGAAATCCTTATCAGTGTAACTATTGTAAGGATTTTTTTTTTAATGTGAAAAACTGCAACAGAAATTAGTTATAAAAATAGCCTTTGTCAGTAATCCTTCACGCCTGGAGTCTGCCACATGTACAGAATTTTGAAACTAATTAGACTTCATTTTACAAAAGGAGCTTTTTAAAAGAAAGCACTCATTTACATACTAATGAGACAAGTCATTTGCATGTTCATTGAATGCCTCACAAGTTCCCAAACTCATCTTGTCCTCCTTTACACAACTCCATGGCGTATTTGTACATTTCCCCCCTTCACAGTCCTTTACTGGGGCTTTAGCGACTTGCCTGAAATTTTTTCGCCTGCAAACTCCAATTCATCTATCAAGATCCAGTTCAAATGTCACCTCCTCTGAGAAGCCAACTTTTACTTCTCCCAGGCAGAATTAGTCACTTTTCTCATAGTAGACCGTCCTTCCCTCTCTATAATCAGTTTACTCACTTACCTTCCTTTCCAAACTCTGAGCTCCTCAGCACCAAACAATATTCCACCATAGTTGTGCTCAATAAATCTTCAAAGCTGAGATTTTCTTATCTTTCTCTTCTTGATATTCCAGTCCTTATGCTTTCCTTAATATGCTCTCAGAATTTTTTTTAATTTTTTTTTAATTTTTATTTATTTGTGATAGTCACAGAGAGAGAGAGAGAATGAGGCAGAGACACAGGCAGAGGGAGAAGCAGGCTCCATGCACCGGGAGCCTGACGTGGGATTCGATCCTGGGTCTCCAGGATCGCGCCCTGGGCCAAAGGCGGCGCCAAACCGCTGCGCCACCCAGGGATCCCCAGAATTTTTTTCAATAATAATTATGTCTTGTTTTTCCCAGTGCTTTGCAATTTTTTTTTTTTTTTTTTTTGCTTTGCATTTTTTAAGGTAGTTTCATTCATCTATTTCTTTTCAGCCTTTCAACTACCTTTTGGGGGCTCCACTCTCACCGATGAGGAAAGAGAGACCCGGAAATGCCAAGTGCCATAAGATTGCCCAATGAATAAAAGAATCAGATATGGATCCTGGGGGGTGCCTGGGTAGCTCAGTCAGTTAAGCATCTGTCTTTGGCTCAGGCCATGGTTACAGGGTCCTAGGATGAAGCCCCACCTTCCTACATTGAAGGTTTGGGGGGGGTCCCTGCTCAGTGGGGAATCTGCTTCTCCTTGTCCCTCTGCCCCTCCTCCTGCTCATGCTCTCTTTCTCTGTCTCTCTCAAATGCATAAATAAAATCTTTTTAAAAAAGAAATGGATCTTGGGTTTTCTGATGACTAATGTTTTTTTCCATGATGTGACACTTTTTCTATAATATCTTCTATTCCCCATAGATTTAGTCTAGTTGGACTACAAAAACAAATTGAAAACAAATAGCATCTTTTTTTTTTAAAGATTTTATTTTTAAGTACTCTCTATATCCATTGGGGGGCTCGAACTCACAACTGCAAGATCAAGAGTTGCACGCTCCAACAACTGACCCAGCCAGGCACTCAGAAAGCAAATAGCATCTTAATGTGAAACTTTGAAAGCGTTCCTGTGAATAGGGGGAAAAGAGAAAAATGACCATTCTTATCACTTTTAAGTCATCATTCTTGAATGTCTTAAATATTGTACAATTTAAAATTTATTAAAAGAATCGTTTATAAAGTCTACTCTTAAATCTCAACTTTGAATGTTTTGAAATTCCTGCTCTGAACAATAGTGTTTGACTTAATTTGAAAAAAGAAAAGTTGATATATATATACATATATATATATCACAATATATATATATGTATTTTTACTGGTACTCTGAAAATACATATGAAAATTACACTGGCATGCTTCATACATTTTTTTAAAGATTTTATTTATTTATTCATGAGAGACACAGAAAGAGAGGCAAAGACACAGGCAGAGGGAGGAGAAGCAGGCTCCAAGCAGGGAACCCGATGTAGGACTTGATCCTGGGAATCCGGGATCATGCCCTGAGCCAAAGGCAGATGCTCAACCGCTGAGCCACCCAGGTGTTCCCTTCATACATTTTTGGATGAACCATGTCCCTTTGTAATATCTATGTGTAAAAGTTTACTAAATTACGTAAGGAGAAAAAGCAGTACCAAAATATGCCCTTGATTCTTAGGCATTCCTTGAACTGGTGCAGGCAAAGGCACAAGTGTTCCAAAATTCTTCATCTATTGATTTGGAACTTGGCATACCTTGTTCCACATCATTGGTGTTCCCAGAATTTCTTCCCTTGTTTCTCTTTTCTTCTTCAACTATGTGTTCTCCTGGAATAATCTCAGCCCCTCCTATGGCTTCACCCTTTAGGTGTCTATTTAGAACTGCCAACATTTTAACTCCAGATGTGATCAAAGCTCTTCACTAAAAACCCTCTCAGGGTACCTAATATCTTTCCCTTGATGTCTCAATAAAACTGAACATGGATTCATTATCTCCTCCAGTGCTGACATTCTATCTCCTCCCTCCTGCCCCCTCCACAAATCCTGTAAGACCTTCCTCTCTGTTCCCAGGACTACAACCTTGTCCAGGTCTTTATCTCCGGCCTAGTTTGTCTCAGAGCAACTTATCTGATCTTTTGGTCACCTGTTTTTCCCATCTGTAGCCCATTCTTCACACCAATGTCAGAGTTTCCCTCCCCAGACCAAATCTAGCAATCTAATTCCCTTGATTAAAAACCTTCCCTGTAGAAGAGACAAATCTCCCATGTGGAAGAATTCCAAATAATTTATGTAGATACTCCAGCCTTAAGGAGGTGAAGCTATCGGGACGCCTGGGTGGCTCAGTGGTTGAGCGTCTGTCTGCCTTTGGCTCAGGTGGCGATCCTGGGGTCCTGGGATCGAGTCTTGCATCGGGCTCCCTGTAAGGAGCCTGCTTCTCCCTCTGCCTATGTCTCTGCCTTTCTCTGTGTGTCTTTCATGAATAAATAAAGTCTCAAAAATTACATAAAATTTTTATTTATTTATTTTTAAAGATTTTATTTTTAACTAATCTCTATGCCCAATCTGGGGCTCAAACTCACAACCCTGAGATCAAGAGTCACATGCTCCACTGACCGAATCAGATAAGCACCCCTTAAATTTTTTTAAAGGATTTTATTTATTTATTCATGGGAGATACAAAGAGAAAGAGAGACAGACACACAGGCAGAGGGAGAAGCAGGCTCCATGCAGGGAGCCCGATGTGGGACTTGATCCTGGGTCTCCAGGGTCATGCCCTGGGCCAAAGGCAGCGCTAAACTGCTGAGCCTCCCGGGCTGCCCACCCCTTAAATTTTTTAAAAAGAAAAAAAAGGGATCCCTGGGTGGCGCAGCGGTTTGGCGCCTGCCTTTGGCCCAGGGCGCGATCCTGGAGACCGGGGATCGAATCCCACGTCGGGCTCCCGGTGCATGGAGCCTGCTTCTCCCTCTGCCTGTGTCTCTGCCTCTCTCTCTCTCTCTCTCTCTCTCTCTCTCTCTGTGACTATCATAAATAAATAAAAATTAAAAAAGAAAAGAAAAGAAAAAAAAAACCTCTTAACTTTAGGAGAAATCCAAATCCAATACTACTGGCATTGAAAGACCCTCCACGATCTGGCTCCATCCATTACTTCATGTTAATGTTCTGTCACTTCCAACATGTCCAATGATCCACTCTCAATTACTTTTTCAAGGGCGGCCTCGGTGGCGCAGCGGTTTAGCGCCGCCTGCAGCCCAGGGCGTGATCCTGGAGACCCTGGATCGAGTCCCACGTCGGGCTCCCTGCATGGAGTCGGCTTCTCCCTCTGCCTGTATCTCTGCCTCTCTCTCTCTCTGCATCTCTATGAATAAATAAATAAATAAAATGTTAAATAGTAATAAATCAATTAAATAAAATTTTAAAATAAAAATTAAAATAATATACATAAATATATAAATAATAAAATAATAAATAAAATATCATTCTATGAATAAATAAATAAAATATTAAAGAAAAGAAACTTCCAAACTGTGTAACAAAAAAAAAATTACTTTTTCAATGTTCTACAAATGTACCAGACTTCATCATATTTTGTTGGGTCAATGATTAGATCTGCCCACAAAGTCCTACTTAACCCAAATACACATTATGTGTTAGTCATACTTATTCTAAAAGGTATGTGGTATTCCAAGCTCCTTAAAAGAGCAAAGCAAATTGCCTTCTCCAATACCTTGCTAATTACCCAGACAACCTCCCATACAATGTCTTCTGGCTCTCCCACCATGGACCATTTCAATAAGATTTGGGTAAAATACTAAAGAGAGGGGCGCCTGGCTGGCTCAGTTGGAAGAACATATAACTCTTGATCTTGGGGGTGTGGGTTTGAGCCCTATGTTGGGTGTAGAGATTACTTAAATAAATTAAACTTTTTAAAAATGATTTTATTTATTTATTCATGAGAGACAGAGAGAGAGAGAGGCAGAGACACAGGCAGAGGGAGGAGAAGCAGGCTCCATGCAGGGAGCTTGACATGGGACTCGATTTCGGGTCTCCAGGATCACACCGTGGGCTGAAGGCAGCGCTAAACCGCTGAGCCACCCAGGCTGCCCTAAATTAAACTTTAGAATAAATACATTTGATTTAAAAAATTAATAAAGAGAAAAAAACAATTTTGATCTCGATTTTGTAAGTTTTATAGTATAATCTCAATTTTCTAAAAACTCAAAACAGAAAGGGTAATTATGTCCAGGAAAAGAGAAAAAGAACAGGAAGGAAACCTATTAAAATGCCAATGTGGGGGAATCCCTGGGTGGCTCAGTGGTTTAGTGCCTCCCTTCCTTTAAAAAAAAAAATGCCAATGTGTATTATCAAGTGGTGAATTATACACAATACTTCTCACTTTTTTGTACTTTCTCATATTTACTTTATTAAAATAATGAAATATAACCTACATATAAAAATGTATCTCATACATATGTACTTTAACTTATTTCTATCATTTATTTCTTTTTTTTTAAGATTTTATTTATTTATTCATGAGAGACACAGAGAGAAGGCAGAGACATAGGCAGAGGGAGAAGCAGGCTCCCCGCAGGGAACTTGATGTGGGACTCGATCCCGGGTCTCCAGGGTCACACCCTGGGCCGAAGGCGGGCGCTAAACCATTGAGCCACCCAGGGATCCCCCCAGATGTCCCTCTATCATTTATTTCTGTTATTTATTTTAAGTAGGCTCCGTGCCCAGTGTGGAGCTCAACATGGGGCTCCAACTCAGGATCCTGAGATCAAGACCTGAGCTGAGATCAAGAGTTGGTTGCCCAACTGACTGAGCCACCCAGGTGCCCCTGTACTTTCTATCTTAAAGTCCCCCCCCCCAAAAAAGAAGACAACAAATACAGTGTGACTGTCATCCACGTCAATAAAATAGAACCTTATGGAAGTTTTGCACATTCAACCTCCTTGACTATGACCCTCAATCTTTTCCTCAGAAGCAACTTCTAATTCTTGATAATCAAGTCCTTGTTTTTCACATTTCTTTGTTTTTGTTTTACCCCAGGTATGCATCCTGGATTTGAGTATTGGCTAAGTGGAATCATACTGCTTGTATTCTCTCTCTCTCTGTCTTACTCTTCCTCTTCTATTGCTGAATGCTAGGTTTTTGAGATTTCATCGATGTCATAGTGTGTAGCTGTGTAATTATAAATATGCGGCAGTATATATTTCCATTCTACTATAGATGTACTTGGGTTTTCATTTGGGGGCTATTACAAATCATGTTGACATGAACATTCCTAAACATTTATTTTCTTTACAATGTGCATGCACCAGGTTTTCCAGAGTGTACACATAGAAGAACTACAGACCTGAGGCTGTGTTTGTTTTCAAATTTTAATAAATTTGAAGTTTTTAATAAATTATCTAATGATAATGCCAGACTGTTTTCTGAAGCATTTATACCAATTTATAGTCCCGCCAGCAGTATATGAGGCTTCTTATGTTCCACATTAGTATCACAACCTGGTATTGTCATATTTTTGGATATATAATTGGCATTCTTTGAAAAGACTCCAAATAAAACGTTTTACCAGTTTGGACAATTTGTAGTGATATCCTACTGTGACTTTAATTTGTATTCCCCTGATTGCTAATGAGGTTAATGACTGTTTAGTATGTTTATATTTAAAAATAAAAACAAAAATAAAAACAGAAAGTGACATTTATTTTATTTTATTTAAAAAAATTTATTCATGTCTTTATTCATGAGAGACACACACAGAGAGAGGCAGAGACACAGGCAGAGGGAGAAGCAGGCTCCATGCAGGGAGCCCAATGCAGGACTCGATCCCGGGTCTCCAGGATCAGGCCCTGGGCCAAAGGCAGGCGCTAAACCTGCCAAGCCACCCGGGCTGTCCCCAGAAAGTGAAATTTAAGTAAATATGCCTTTTGCAACACCGACAAAAATTTCCATATTTTTGCCTTTTTTCTGGAAGTTCATAGACCTTAGGACACTTTAATTCTACCTACCTCTAGATTTACCACTTTAATACCTACCTCTCGATTTATATTCAGGATGATTATATACTCCAGTTTTCCCAGCAAAGTCCTGGTTTACACCTTCTGTCCCTGTGTCATAATTAGTATCTCCTTCTTCCACTCTCAAACTGTCCTGGGTTGTATATAAACTAATATGGTCATCCTACTTATATGTCTTTATTTTGTATATTTTTTATTCTCTTTATTTCTGTCTCTCCATCTCTCTGTCTCTCCATCTCTCTCTCTCTCTCTCTCTGGAAGTATGTATACACATATACTGAATGTTTTATGTCCTCTCAAAATTCATAAGTGGAAGGCTTAATGCCTCAGGATAATGGTATTAGGAGATGGCACCTTTGGGGAGTAATTAGGTTTAGATGAGATCATAAAGGTGGAGCTCCCATGATATGATTATTACCTCTTTTAAGAAGAGGAAGAGACACCAGAGCTTCTCCTCTGCCATATGAGCACAGAGCAAGAAGTTAGCCATCTGCAAACCAGGAAGAGGGCTCTCACCAGAACCCAACTCTGCTGGCATCCTGATCTCAGACTTCTAGCCTCCAGAACTGTGAGAAAGAAATTTTTGTAGTTTAAGCCACCTGGTCTGTGGTATTTTATTATGGCAGCCCAAGCTAAGTAGCACAGATATATATGTCCCATTAGACATTATTATATTGTTTCATGCAGTCAATATTCATTTAGATTTACCCATCTATTTACCATTTCATTAGCTTTTTTTTTTTTTTTTTTTAAGATTTTGTTTATTTACTCATGAGAGACACAGAAAGAGAAGCAGAGGGAGAAGCAGGCTCTATGCAAGGAGCCCAATGTGGGACTCGATCCTGGGAATCTGGGATCAGGCCATGAGCCAAAGGCAGACACTTAACCACTGAGCCACCCAGGCATCCCCTTTCATTTACCTTTCAATCAATCCTTTTTGTACCTCTGGTCTGCCCTCTGGGGTCATTTTCTTCTTTCTCTCTTTTTGAAAGATTTTATTTATTTATTTGAGAGAGAGAGCACAAGCAGGGGTAGTGGCAGAGGGAAAGGGAGAAGCAGGCTCCCCACTCTGCAGGGAGCCTGACTTGTGGCTCAATTCCAGGACCCTGGGATCATGACCTGAGCTGAAGGCAGACTCTTTTTTTTTTTTTTTTTTTTTAAGATTTTATTTATTTACTTATGACAGACACATACAGAGAGAGGCAGAGACACAGGCAGAGGGAGAAGCAGGCTCCATGCAGGGAGCCCCATGTGGGACTTGATCCCAGGTCTCCAGGATCACACCCAGAGCTGAAGGCAGATGCCCAACCCCTGAGCCACCCAGATGTCCCAAAACAGAAACCAGCACAGGTTGAAGGCAGACTGTTAACTGACCAAACCACCCAGGCACTTTTCTTCTCTTTTTTTTTAGTTTGTTTAAAGTAATCTCTGTGCCCACTGTAGGGTTCAAACTCACAACCCTGAGATCAAGATTGGCATGCTCTACCCACTAAGCCAGACAGGAGCCCTTGGGATCATTTTTCTTCTATCCAGAGAATTTACTTTAGTATTTACTTTAGTGCAGGTCTTCCGGAAGCTCATTTTCTCAGTTTTTGTTTGTCTTCAATCTTGAAGAATATTTTCAATGGGCGTAGAATTTTAGGTCAGCCATTATTTTATTTCAGCACATTGAAAAGACCTGCCTTCCAGGTTTTTGTTTGATTGTTGAAAATTCACCTGTCAGTCTAGCCATTACTCCTTTGAAATAGTCCATCTCTTTTTCTTTGCTGCTTTTCAGATTTCCTCTTTGTCTTTTTGGTTTTCTGGAGTTTTGCTAGATGTGACTGCTCTGAAATTCTTTTCATTTATCTTGCTTAGGATTCACCAAGCTTTTAGAATCTGTGGGTTGTTATCTTTCAACAGGTCTGAAAGATTTTTCAGCTAATAGCCCTTTAAATAATACCTTTATGCCATTCTTTTTTCTTTCCCTCAAGACCTATAATGAAATGTATGTTGGATCTTCTTATTCTGTCCTCCACCTCTCTTATACTTTCTTCTGTATTTTCTTTTTGTCTCTCTTTTGTGCTAAATTCTGGATAAATTCTGGTGTTCCTTCTAGCCCAGGAGTTGGCAAACTTTTTCCGTAAAGGGTTGAAGAGTAAATCTTTTAGCCTTAACAGGCCATGCAGGGTCTGTTACAACTTCTCCATTCTGCCATCTTAGCACAAAAGCAGCCACAGACTATAAGGAAAGGAATAGGTATAGCTGTGTTGCAATAAAACTTTATTTATAAAAGCAGGTAGGCCAGATTTTGCCCACAGACCAAAGTTTGCCAACTCTTGTTCTATCCAATAAGCCTTTTTTTTTTTTTTTAAGATTTTATTTATTTGAGAGAGAGATAGTGAGAACGAGCATGAGCAGGGAGGAGAGGGAGAAGCAGGCTCTCCACTAGCAGGGAGCCCGACAGGGGGCTTGATCCCAGGGCCCTGGGATCATGATCTGAGCTGAAGGCAGATGCCAAAACAACTGAGCCACCCAGGCGCCCCCAATAAGTCTTTTTTGACCAAATCCAATCACTGTCTAGTTTGAGCTTTTAATTTCGGTTATAACATTTTCCAATCTAGAGGCTCTTTTTATTATCTACTCTTCATTTTTTAAAGATTTTCTTTTTTTCTGGAGATAATTTTAAATGTGTCTGTTATTTCTTTAAAGAAAGTAAGCACACGTTTGTTTGTTTGTTTGTTTGAACATGCACCAGATGACCAGAATATCTGAAGCTGGTTTCTGCTCTTTCTTGTTCATGACGCCCTATTTCCTTGTGTGCTTGGTTATCTTTGAGTGGACATTGGTTGGTGCCCCTGAACATTTATTTGTCAGGATTCCCTGATGGTTTAAGATGACAGAAACTCCCTCCAGTGAGAATTTGTTCTTCTTTTGCCTGGGGCTTAAGGGCATTAAGCATCTAGTATCTGACGGCCATAAACTATATTTATAACTTGAGCTTTTCATGTGGACAACCCAATGATGTGAATTTGGTCTGCAGTGCCATGCACGGGTCACCCTGTGGATGAAACTTCATCAACTTTTCTAGTCTTTTTTCCCCTCTTGTTCTTTCAGAGTCAAGGCCAGCATTACTACAGGCTCCTGGATGTAAGAGCAGTGGCATGTTTCCTTCTGGTTCACTTTTATCCCAGAATAATGTGCCCAGGGTCTCCTATTGGACTCCTCACCACTGGCTTTCAAAATGAAAGTCTGACTCTGCGACATAATGTTTTGCAGAATGCTTTTTTGCTGAGGGAAAAAGCAGCAAAAAGTGCCCTGTTTACCTCCCTGGCTACTTGATTCCTCTTAAATTTTCACCTGATTCTGGGGCACCTGGGTGGCTTAGTTAGTTGGGTGTCTACTCGGTTTTGGCTCAGGTCATGATCTCAGGGTTGTGAGATCCAGCCCTGCCTCTGAGGGTCTGTGCTCAGCGGGGAGTCAGTTGGAGATTCTCTCTCTCCCTCTGCCCCTTCCCCACCATGCTCTCTCTCTCTCTCTCAAATAAATAAATAAATAAATAAATAAATAAATAAATAAATATTTTTTTAAAAAACCTTTTTTTGGGCAGCCCCGGTGGCACAGCGGTTTAGCGTCGCCTGCAGCCCGAGGTGTGATACTGGAGACCCGGGATGGGGTCCCGCTTTGGGCTCCCTGCATGGAGCCTGCTTCTCCCTCTGCCTGTGTCTCTGCCTCTCTCTCTCTCTCTCTCTCTGTCTCTCTCTCTCCGTGTCTCTATGAATGAACAAATACGTAAAATATCTTTTAAAAAAAATCTTTTTTCACTTGAGTTTTACAATACTGTCAGCTTTTTATTTTAAGTTTTATTTAAGTAAATCTCTGCACCCAACGTGGGGCTCAAACTCACAACCCCGAGATCAAGCTCTTCCAATGGAGCCAGCCAGGCACCCCAGCTTTTTGATGATTTCATTAAGTTTTTTTGTTTGCTTATTTTTATGAAAATTTTAAAAATATTTATTTGAGAAAGAGCGCGTGTGCGGGCGCGCACACATGGGGGGGAGGGGCAGAGGGAGAGGAAGAAATAGACCCTCCTTGAGCAGGAGCCTGACATGGGGCTTGATCCCAGGACCCTGAGATCCTAACCTGAGCTAAAGGCAGACACTTAGCCGACTTAGCCACCCAGGGGCCACTGTTTCTATGAAGTTTTAAAACCAATATTTCACTTAGCATTCGTAGTTGTTTTCACAAGGAAAATTGTTCCAAGTGACATGGCCTACCACTGGAGAAACAAAGTCCTTTTATCTTTATTTTCCAAATTTACTCATGGTAGGTAAAAAATTTTCTTCTAAACTGAGAAGCAAATGCTACTGTTTTAAAAATTAATTTTATTTTTTATTTCAAGTTTGGATCTTTTTTTAAAAGACTTTATTATTTACTTATTCATGAGAGACAGAGAGAGAGAGAGAGAGGCAGAGACACAGGCAGAGGGAGAAGCAGGCTCCATGCAGGGAGCCCGATGTGGGACTCGATCCTGGGTCTCCAGGGTCATGCCCTGGGCCAAAGGCAGCGCTAAACTGCTGAGCCACCCGGGCTGCCCACCCCTTAAATTTTTTAAAAAGAAAAAAAAACAAAAAAACAAAAAACTCTTAACTTTAGGAGAAATCCAAATCCAATAGTACTGGCATTGAAAGACCCTCCACTATCTGGCTCCATCCATTACTTCATGTTAATGTTCTGCCACTTCCTCCATGTCCAATGATCCACTCTCAATTACTTATTCAACGTTCTACAAATGTACCAGACTTCATCATATTTTGTTGGGTCAATGATTAGATCTGCCCACAAAGTCCTACTTAACCCAAATACACATTATGTGTTAGTCATACTTATTCTAAAAGGTATGTGGTATTCTAAGCTCCTTAAAAGAGCAAAGCAAATTGCCTTCTCCAATACCTTGCTAATTACCCAGACAACCTCCCATACAATGTCTTCTGGCTCTCCCACCATGGACCATTTCAATAAGATTTGGGTAAAATACTAAAGAGAGGGGCGCCTGGCTGGCTCAGTTGGAAGAACATATAACTCTTGATCTTGGGGGTGTGGGTTTGAGCCCTATGTTGGGTGTAGAGATTACTTAAATAAATTAAACTTTTTAAAAATGATTTTATTTATTTATTCATGAGAGACAGAGAGAGAGAGAGGCAGAGACACAGGCAGCGGTAGAAGCAGGCTCCATGCAGGGAGCCCGATGTGGGACTTGATCCCGGGTCTCCAGGGTCACAACCTGGGCCGAAGGCGGGCGCTAAACCGTTGAGCCACCCATGGATCCCCCCAGATGTCCCTCTATCATTTATTTCTGTTATTTATTTTAAGTAGTATTTTTAAGTACAAAATTTTCTTCTAAATTGAGAAGCAAATGCGAGTGTTTTAAAATTTTATTTTAGGGCAGCCCTGGTGGCGCAGCGGTTTGGCGCCGCCTTCAGTCTGGGGTGTGATCCTGGAGACCCGGGGTCAAGTCCCACATCAGGCTCCCTGCATGGAGCCTGCTTCTCCCTCTGTGTCTCTGCCTCTCTGTGTGTGTGTGTGTCTATGAATAAATAAATAATATCTTTAAAAAAACTTATTTTATTCTTGATTTCAAGTTTTTTTTTAAGATTTTATTTATTTACTCATGAGACACACACACACACACACACACACACACACACAGAGGCAGAGACACAGGCAGAGGGAGAAGCAGGCTCCATGCAGGGAGCCTCACCTGGGACTCCATCCCGGGTCTGCAGGATCAGGCCCTGAGCCGAAGGCAGGTGCTAAACCACTGAGCCACCCAGGCGTCCCGTCAAGTTTTTATTTACATTCCGTTAGTTAGCATAGATGATTATTTTAATTCCAGTGTCGTTAACATATAGTGTTGAAACAAATGTTACTAGAATTTTTAAAAATTGAGATACAACCCACTGAAAGTGCACAAACCTGTCGTGGGCAGCTTGAGTTTTACTTACGTCTACATCTGTGTTACTACGACCCAGATCCATACACAGGATGTTTCCAGCACCTCCGAAGTCCCCTCACGGCCCCAGCCAGTATCCCATCTCCCGACGGTAACTACTATTCAGCCTGCGGGATTAGTTTCACCTAAAAAAAATGAAGAAGAATGGGCAGCCCCGGTGGCTCAGCGGTTTAGCGCCGCCTTCAGCCTGGGGTGTGATCCTGGAGACCCGGGATCGAGTCCCACATGGGGCTCCCTGCATGGGGCCTGCTTCTCCCTCTGCCTGTGTCTCTGCCTGTCTCTGAGTGTCATGCATGCATAAATAAATAAAATCTTTAAAAACAAAAAGGAAAAGAGCCAGATCTGTCTGATAACCTCTGTTTCCTAAATACAGTGGCGTTTTCTAGGGCTTTGATGGGTCTGGCATCCGCAATTCCGGGTCTGGCTTCTCTTTCTCCCACCCTCTAAGTTTAGATGCACCCCCAGAACCCCCATGTCCTGGTTATTAGTTTATGGACTCTGGGCTTCAAGTCCCCCCTCCCGCCCGGCAGCTGGCTCCAGGTTGGGCCGTGCCAATAGGGGGCGACGAAGGACCGTCCTCCTCCCGCTGCCCGCGGGCGCTTCCCGAGGCTGCGAGCGGCTGGCGCGGCTCCCTGCGCGCACCTGGTCCCGCCTCGGCCCCGGGGGCCGTCTTCTGGCTCAGGCCGCACCAACTACCCCGAGGCCTGAATCTCAGCTGGGGGGGGCTCCTCAGATTCTCTCAGGTACCCCTCAGCCCTGGGAGTGGCGGCCGCTCTCCGCAGAAGTTATTTGTTACCCCTTTGGGGTCTGTGCGTTTCAGTCCTTAACCGCCCTTGCTCAGCTAACAGTTCTTTATATTCCGTTTTCTCTGTTGGGATCTCTGCTGTGGTTCCTGTTTCCTGCTCTCTCTCTCTTTTCTTTCTTTCTTTCTTTTTTTTTTTTTTTAAAGATTTTATTTATTTATTCATGAGAGACAGGCAGAGGGAGAAGCAGGCTGCACGCAGGGAGCCCGACGCGGGACTCGATCCCAACACCCCGGGATCACGCCCTGGGCCGAAGGCGGCGCTAAACGGCTGAGCCACCCGGGCTGCCCTCAGATTCTGCTCTTGATCTAACCTCCTCTTTCTCTGTACCGCTCCCTTATAAATATCCCCCCAAATCCATGACTTTGAAATTTTTATCTCCCTTTGTACCTTTCTCTAAGATTCCAGCTTAGCACGATCAGTGGAAAGCTGGCTCTGATTTTCCTCCGCCACCTCCTTCTCCTGTGATGTGATTTATAATATATATTTGGCCGTCCTCTGGTTCCTGGCACGGAGCCCCTAAAGCCCTTGGAATTTCCTGTGATAAGAGCCATAAAGGTGTCTTTAGTTATGTTAATGAGTGGCTTTTGGAAAGCCCCTAGGTAACTGGACTGGGGCAGGTTGCCAGGGGAACCGACCTGGGATTAGAGGGTTGGAACTTGTAACAACCCCCCCCCCCAACTTCCGGGGAGGGGAGAAGGGGCTGGAGGTTGAATCCACTGCGCGTGGCCCAGGAGTTCATCAGTCCTGCCTAGGTAATGATCCCTCCATAAACCCCCAAAGCGACAGGGTTCCGAGAGCCTCCGGTTGGTGAGCCCCAGAAGGTGCGGCCCTAGTGGTGCCCGGAGCGGGCAGGGAAGCTCCGCGCCTCGTCCCGTGCCCCGTGCGTCTCTCCCGTCGGGCGGCTCCCAGCTCAGATCCTTTTGTAGTTAACACCGGCGATCTGGTAAGGAAAATGCTTCCTGGGTTCTGTGAGACGCTCTAGCAAATTAATCGTACCAAGGAGGGGGTCCTGGGAACCTCTGATTTACTGGGCGTCGGTCAGAAGTACAGGGAACAGCCCGAGTTCGCAGTTGGCGTCCAGAGTGGCGGGTGGTCTTGGAACCCCCAATTTGTGGCGGGTCGGATCAAAAGCACAGGTGATCATCTGGCTCTGTGCGTGGCATCCAGTTCTGTGGGATTGGACCGTTAACCTGTGGAAGCCGTGCTATACCCAGGTAGATCGTGTCACGATCGAGTTAAATTGTAGGATACCGGGGCGCCTGGGTGGCTGAGGTCTTGATCCCGGGTCCTGGGATCAAGCCCCGCGTGGGGCTCCCTGCTGAGCAGGACGTGGGTTTCTCCCTCCTGACTGCTGCTCCCCTGCTTGTGCTTGCGGGCACACGCTCGTGCTCTCTATCAAATAAATAAAATCTTAAAAAAAAAAAAAAAGTTGTAGGCTACCCAGCTGGTGTTAGTGCTGTTTGTTGGTGTGTGTGTGTGGGGGGGGATCTACCCACACACATTGAAATTGACGACCAGAACCCTAATCACCTGAATTCCTTATTTCTGTCAAATAGACTGTACCATCTTCCTGCTTTCCGAGTCTCAAACCTAAGTCATCTATGAATATTGAAACCAAAGAAGAGGGAGGGGAGTATTAGTTACGGCATCCTCTACAACTGTCTCCTCTACAACTCTTACAATTATCCCTCTCTTTCCCTTCCCATTGTGACTATTGTAAGTTGGCTACTCATTACAGGTCTCCAGTCTATAAACTACACATACTCCAGATACTGGAAAAGAGCAGCTCTAATCATATTCTCAAAAACCCATAGTGGCTCCCCATTTTCGAGTGACTAACATCCAAACTCCATTGCCTGTCGTTCAAGGTCCTTCACAAAATGGAATCAGCCTGCTTTTCCCAAATCGCTCTGCTCTATGCTCTTTACTCCGGCCAATGGAAGGATTTGCTGTTTCCTATGCATCTCATCTGATTTCTCCACTTTGGTGCTTTTGCCTGAAAAAGTCCTTTGGAGCTTCCCCATGAAGTCTTCCCCAGTGCATCCTTTTGTCTAGAAAGAAATCCCCCTCTTCCTTTGCTTAACTTTCTGTGAACTTTTGACCTAGACCGGTTACAGCATCCCAAGTCATATCCCAGTATTCAGTGGGGACAGGGTCAGTTACACCTGGCTGGCTGGGAGGTGAGGCCCGGAACTGACCCCTCCCTAGCTCTGGAACGACAGCTTAGGGGAGCTGGAACCACCGGAGGGTGGACAAATGAAGGGGCTTGAGGTCTAACAACAATGATGGTTGAGTCGGGCAGAAATAGGGCCTGGGGGACCCAGGATGCAGTAGGCATCCTCAGTAAGTCATAGTAATCCCAGGAAGGTGAAATTTGAAAGTGCACATATGTGGCATCAGAGACCATCATTAGGAAGATCTCAGAAGACTCCATCTAGTAGCTGCAGTTCTTGGACAGTTCAGGGGCAATTCTCTGGTTCAAGGACCCTGAGCCAAAGAAAAGACATACTGTGAAAGTTACTAGAATCGGAAAGGAGGCAGAGGCCAAGATAGAATCCATTGCTAAGGCCTGGAGCCTCCTGTAGGGGACTGAGATGTTAACCAAGTTTCCAGAACAGGAACTCGGATGCAGTGAAAAAGTCAGAATCCTGCATATAAGAATTAAGGCCCCCACGACAGAACCAAATGATGAGGAAGGGCAGCTGAGTGCTCATGTCCAGCCTTCCAGGGGCTGGAGTCTGTTGCTTCCTGCCTTAAGTCAGGTTCATCCTGGGATCTGAATCAATGTTGATTTTATAGGTGTGGGCGACACCGGACACATTCTTTTCTCTCTTATAATTACTTCTGCTATATATATTTACCTCCTCCACTGATCTGCACATTTCTGAGGCCAGGGTTTCCTCTGGTTCACCTGGATCTCCCATTGTACCTAATTCAGTGCATTGCACATAGTGATAATGGCTGGTAAATATTTGTTGAATGAGGAAAGGAATAGGCCTGGATCTCTAGAGTGGAGAGATGGGGAACGGGGGTGTGGTTGTTGGGGATGAAGAAGGAGCTACGGATTCAAAGAGCATAGTCCTGGGGCATCTGCCTGGCCCAGTTGGTAGAGCATGTGATTCTTTTTTTTTTTTTTAATTTTATTTATTTATTTATTTATGATAGTCACAGAGAGAGAGAGAGAGAGAGGCAGAGACATAGGCAGAGGGAGAAGCAGGCTCCATGCACCGGGAGCCCGACGTGGGATTCGATCCCGAGTCTCCAGGATCGCGCCCTGGGCCAAAGGCAGGCGCCAAACCGCTGCGCCACCCAGGGATCCCAGAGCATGTGATTCTTGATCTTGGGGTCATGAGTTCAAGCTCCACTTTTGAGGGTACTGTTTCCCTTTTTTTTTTTTTTTTTAAGATTTTATTTATTTATTCATAGAGACACAGAGAGAGAATGAGAGGCTGAGACACAGGCAGAGGGAGAAGCAGGTTCCACCCAGAGAGCCCGACGTGGGACTCGATCCAGGGTCTCCAGGATCACGCCCTGGGCTGCAGGCGGCGCTAAACCACTGCGCCACCGGGGCTGCCCGAGGGTAGTGTTTTCTTAAAAGAAAAGGAAAGAAACCAAAGAGCATAGTCCTGTTCCCAAAGACGGGCTCAGGCAACGAGATGCGATGAGAAGCCAGGGTCGGAGAAGTGAGAGATGCCAGGCTAGAGCAGGGTAAGCAGGATAAGCTGTGTTGAGGGGATGGAAACCCTAAGAGAGAAGGAGACTTGTGTGTGTGGGGGGGGGTCCCCTGGGTAGCTATTTGCATGAAGGAGATGATAATGTAGAGGTTTTATATATGTGTATGTGTATACACACACGGAACAAAAGAGATGTGAGAAAGTGGCTGGAAGTGAAAACTTACTAAATATGCAAATTAGAGGATAATTATATGCACAGCACAGTGATTATTTACCTTACGAAAAGATCTGTTTCGAGGTTGCTATTAGAAACAAAAACAACGACAAAAGGCAAGGTTTAGTAAGACATTTGAAATTTGATTTCAATACCAGTGGCCCCCCAAAAAATGTGTGTATGGTTTTTCAGAAATACATCCACAAGCTCCAGTGAGTGTGTTCTTATTTTTCCATTTTCTTTTTTTTTTAATATTTTATTTATTTATTTGACAGAGAGCGAGAGAGAGAGAGAGAGAGAGAGAGAGACAGAGAGAGCACAAGTAGGGGGAATGGCAGAGGGAGATGGAGAAGCAGACAACCCGCTGAGCAGGGAACCTGATGTGGGGCTCCATTTTCTTTAATTATGAAACATTTGACATGTAATATGTTTTTAGTGGACTTTGGTACACAAATTTGACTTAATTACCCTTTCTAACTGTGTCTTTCCATCAATCTAGGTATTTATCCTTCCATCTATCGAATTAAAATTGCAAGTAAGTAGAGGCGCCTGGTTGGCTCTGTCGGTGGAGCATGAGATTCTTGATCTTGGGTCTGTGAGTTCAAGCCTTACTTTGGGTATAGAGCTTTATACTTAAAGAAAAAATTATACACAAATAAGCACCAGTGAACCTACCACCCACCATGAAAGCTAGGAGTTAGTCAACAATATTCATCCCACTATATGGTCTTCAGCCGAGATAACCATCTGAACCCTTTTTTGGTCATTATCTTGCTTTCCTTGACCTATCTATACTCAGACCTAAAAGTCCATCTATAATTTTAGTTGTTTTTAACTTTTTTTTTTTTTTTTAAGATTTTGTTTTTAAGTAATCTCTATACCCAATGTAGGCCTTGAACTCACAACCCTGAAATCAAGAGTCACATTCCCTTCTGACTGAGCCAGCCAGGCATCCCAGTTGTTTTTAACTTTTATTTTTATTTATTTTTATTCATTTATTTAAAGATTTTTATTTATTTATTCATGAGAGACACAGAGAGGCAGAGACATAAGCAGAGGGAGAAGCAGGCTCCATGCAGGGAGCCCGATGTGGGACTCGATCCCAGGACTCCAGGATCACACCCTGGGCGGAAGGGAGGCGCTCAACTGCTGAGCCACCCAGGCGTCCCTGATTTTAACTTTTAAAAAGAATATTGAGTTGTATGAAATATTTGTGGACTTGATCTACTTAAAATAATATTGCTAAGACTCATCCTTGTTGGTATGTGTTTCAATGAGGTATAATAATCCATTGTATGAATGTATTACAGTTGATCAATCTACTCTTCTGTCAATGAATATTTAGGTAGTTTTCAGATTTTTGCTATTGTGAACAATGCCTCTATGACCATATATGTACATGTCTCTTAAGATACTTACATAAGAATTTCTCTGATGTATTTAGGAGTAGAATATCTCTATCATAGAACATGTAAGTTTCAACTTCATGATATAAGGTCAGACTATTTTCTAAGAGGATTATATCAATATACTCTTTTTTTTTTTTTTTTTTTTTTAGATTTTATTTACTCATTTGAGAGTGCATGAGTGAAGGCTAGGGGCAGAGGGAGAGAGGGAGAAGTAGACTCCCCACAGAGCAGGGAGCCCAATTTGGTACTCAATCCCAGGTCCCCGGGATCATGACCTCAGCTGAAGGCAGATGCTTAACCTCCTGAGCCACCCAGGTGCCCCTTAATATATTATCCTAACAGCAATATACAAAGGATTCATTTGATCTATGTCCTTTTCAGCACTTGGTGTTACCAGACTTTTAAATTTTTGCCAACTAATGGGTGTAAAGTAGCATCTCATTGTGGTCTTGATTTGAATTTCGCTGATCATTTATGGTGTTTAATATCTATTAACATGTCCACTGGTCATACGTGTTTTCTCTTCTGTGAAGTGTCTGTTTTTTTTTTTTAAGATTTATTTTTCTTTATTTATGATAGACCTAGAGAGAGACAGAGAGAGACAGAGAGAGAGAGGCAGAGACACAGGCAGAGGGAGAGACAGGCTCCATGCCGGGAGCCTGACGCGGGACTCGATCCCGGGACTCCAGGATCGCGCCCTGGGCCAAAGGCAGGCGCGAAACTGCTGAGCCACCCAGGGATCCCCTGAAGTGTTTGTTTATGCCTGTCTTAGTCCCGTCAGGCTGCTATAATACCATAGCCTGGTTAGCTAATAAACAACGGAAATTTATTTCTCATGGTTCTGGAGGCTGAGAGGCCCAAGATCAAGGTGCTGGCAGATTTGGTGTCTGGTGAGAGGCCACTTCCTGTTTCGTATGTGACTATCTTCTCATTGTAGATGGAAAGGGAGCTCTCTGGGGTCTTTTTGTTGAAGGCACCAATCTCGTTCAGGAGGGCTCCACCTCATGACCTAATCACTTCCCAAAGGCTCCACATTCTTATACCATCACATTGAGGGTTACAATTTCAACATATGAATTTTGGGGGGACACAAACATTTAGCCCATAACAATGAATTTTTTCCATTTTCCTATTTGGTTGCTTGTGTTGTTCTTATTCATTTGTAGGGGTTCTTTATATATTCTAGTTGTCTCAGTTGCAAATATCTTCTCCCTGTTTGTAATTCAGGAGGGGGACAATCTATATCTGGGCTCGCTGGTCTATTCTAGTACCATATCATTGTCCTAATTACTATAACTTCATAATTAGTCTTGAGATCTGAGAGACCAATCTGTTCTACTTCAGAAGTATTCTGGCTATTTTTGGTTCCTTCCTTTTAAAGCTACAAAGCTGTTGTTCTCATCTGGGAGTGATATTATCACCCTCCCCCTGGACATTGGCAGTGTCTATAGTCATTTTTGATTGCCACAATTTGGGGCTGAGGGATAGGTTTCTACTGGCATATAGTAGGTAGAGGTGAGGGACGCTAGAAGACATCCTACAATGTAATAGTACAACTCCCCAGGACAAAAAATTATTTGGACCCAAATGTCAACACTGTCAAAGGTGAGAGACCCTGATACAAAGTTTAGAATCAGCTTATCAGGAAAGGAACCCCACTGGATTTTTTAAAAAAATTATTTATTTAGTTGAGAGAATGAAAGAGCAAGCCAGTGGGGCAAGGGAAGAGGCAGAGAGCAAGGGAAAGAGAGAGTCTCCAGCAGACTCCCCACTGAGCACAGTGCAGGATATGAGGCATGACCTGAACTGAAACCAAGAGTCAGATGCCCAATGGACTGCACCAACCAGGCGCCCCTCGACTGGAATTTTGATTACAATTGCACTGAATCTACAGATTAATCTGGGGGAAACTGAATTTATGAATCATTTCTTTTTTAAAAGATTTTATTTATTCATGAGAGACACAGAGAGAGGCAGAGACATAGGCAGAGGGGAACCTGATGTGGGACTCAGTTCCAGGACCCCACGATCATGCCCTGAGCTGAAGGCAGACACTCAACCACTGAGCCACTCAGGCGTCCCTTATGAATCATTTCTAAATGTGTTTCCTTTTTTTTAAGAACCAACTTTCAGCTTTGTTAGTCTGTTCAATCTTTATTTCATTGATATTCTTACTTGCTTTTATTTTTTCTTTTCTTCTACTTTCCTTGGATTTATTCCTTCTTTTTTTAACTTCTTAAGTTGGATGATTAATGAATGTTAAAGCTTTCTTGTTTTCTATCCTAGGCATCTAGGGCTATAAAAGTTCAGTCATAAAGCATAATAATAAAATTAATATCTGGGAACCAACTGTCTTTTGCTGGTTTTGTTTTATTATTCTGAACACTTCCTTTTCATCTTTTCCTTGTTGATAGCATATTAATTTTAGCTACTTCTCTTTTTGTTACCCATTCCTTATCTTTATAGGGCTGTTATTTCTTCATAGGTGGGTGGTCTTTTGTCTGGGGGATTTCTTTCTTCCTTTTTTTTTTTTTTAAAGATTTGAGAAAGAGTGAGCATGCTTGTGCATGTGTGAGAGTGGAGGGAGGGGCAGAGGGAGAGAATCTCAAGTTGACTCTGCACTGAGTGAGGAGCCCAATGCAGGGCTCCACCCCAAGACCATGACCAGAGCTGAAATCGAAAGTTGGATGCTCAACCAACTGAGCCACCCAGGGGCCCTTTGTCTGGGGGTTTCTTATCTGCTTACTATTGCTGTTAAAATACTGTGACTTTATTGTATCTGGATTTCATTATTGGCTAGAGTCATTAGTGTGTATTTTATGGTAGGATTTGTAGAGTTCAAAAAATTAGAAAAATTAGAAATCCTCATTTAGTAATTGTTTTATTCAGAAAGCTGAGACTTGAAAAAATAGATAATAAAACCAGAAAAATATCATATAGAGGGGGGCACCTGAGTGGCTCAGTGGTTGAGCATCTGCCTTTGGCTCAGGTTGTGATCCCGGGGTCCTGAGATCGAGTCCCACATTGGGCTCCCGGTAAGGAGCGTGCTTCTCCCTCTGCCTGTGTCTCTGGCTCTTTCTCTCTCTCTCTGTGTCTCTGATGAATAAATAAATAAAATCTAAAAAAAAAAGCATGGAATAGAGAATAAGGAGATCTTTAGCTGAGTTTCTAAGATGCACATTATAATTTACTTATAATATCGTTTCATTTTACTTCTGTTTAAAAATCTGGGATCCCTGGGTGGCGCAGCGGTTTAGTGCCTGCCTTTGGCCCAGGGCACGATCCTGGAGACCCGGGATCGAATCCCACGTCGGGCTCCCGGTGCATGGAGCCTGCTTCTCCCTCTGCCAATATCTCTGCCTCTCTCTCTCTCACTGTGTGCCTATCATAAATAAATAAATAAATAAATAAATAAATAAATAAATATGGAGCCTGCTTCTCCCTCTGCCAATATCTCTGCCTCTCTCTCTCTCACTGTGTGCCTATCATAAATAAATAAATAAATAAATAAATAAATAAATAAATAAAATAAAATAAAATAAAATAGTAAATACTTCTGTTTAAAAATCTAATACTCAATTTTAAGACCAGAGCAGTTTTGAGATCAAATCATTTATAGCAGTGGTGCTTAATCTTGGCTGCTCAGTAGAATAATGGGGAGTTTTAAAAATATATCAGTGCTCAATTCCAGGGTAATAAAATCACCTAGAGTGCTTAACACACAGATTTCCATACACCTGCTCTGAAGAGTCAAATTTAGTAGGTGGAGGGCAAGGCCCTGGACTCTGAATGATTAATGAGTGTTCAAGGTGATTCTTATGATCAAAGCCAGTTTGGCAAAACACTGATTCAAACCAGTGCTTCTCAAACTTTCATATGCACCCAAATCGCCTGGGCCTCTTGTTACAATGAAGATTCTGATGAAGCAGGTTTGTGGGGGGCATGAGAGTCTGTGTTTTTAAGAAGCACTTGAATGCTGCTGAAGCTGCTAACCCACCCTTTGAGTAGTAAGGATTTAGAACAGTTTTGTTCTGTATGACTTTCTCTGAGCTAGGAATGTTCTACACTGTCCAATATCACAGTCACTAGGCACATATAGTTGTATAGCCCTTGAAATGAGGCTAATGTGATTAAGGGACTGAATTTTAAATTTTATTTCATTTTCATTAATTGAAAGTAGCTACATGTGGCTAGTGGCTACCATTTTGGCCAGATTTAGAATTAACATTCTTTAGGATAACTTGCTGAAAGAAGTCTAGAATCATTTCAGGTTCGTAAAGTTATGCTCATTACTCAAAATTTTGATTTATCTCCCTCTGCCTGTGTCTCTGCCTCTCTCTCTCTCTCTCTCTCTCTCTCTCTCTATGTCTCTCACGCATAAATAAATAAAATCTTAAAAAAATTTTTTTTTATTTAGAAATCAGTATTCTCCTTACCATTTACATCAACATGGACGGGACTAGAGGGTATTATGCTGAGTGAAATAAGTCTATTGGAGAAAGACAATTATCATATAATATGTTTCACTCCTATGTGGAATATAAGAAACAGCGTAGAGGATCATAGGGGAAGGAGAGGGAAAACAGAGGCAAACATGAGAGACTCTTAACTCAGGGAAAGAAACTGAGGGTTGCTGGAGGGGAGGGTTGCTTAGGTGGGTGGGGGGAATGGCATAACTGAGTGGTGGGCATTAAGGAGGGTATGTGATGTGATGAGCACTGGGTGTTACACCCAACTGATAAATTCTTGAACACTACATCTGAAACTAATAATGTACTATATGCTATGCTGGCTAATTGAATTTAAATTAAAAAAATCCGTATTCTCATATAATAAAAACTGTGGGTGTATGTTATTCCTGGAAGCCTCAATAGCCATGTTGTCTTTATAGTGTGCTTTCTAGGAAATTTCTATTTATCTCAATCTTTGCAATTTGGCTACTAAGGTTTGTTTCTCGTTTACAAGGTCTTCCAGAGTCATCAACATTTAAGAAAGGGAATTTGGATAACTCATTTACTGAAATATTTGTTGTTGAAAAAACTCCCCCAGAAATCATCCTGAATGTCCAATTCAGAAATAGTAAAACATTTTTGGGACTTTTGGCAACTCTATTTACCAAGGATTTAAAATACTTAAGGCTGTTCACACCAAAAAACATTTGCAGTCATTTCCTTAGAGAGACCGCCAGAGAGCTGGCCCATCCTGAGCTGCCAAAATGTTTTATGAAAATTTAGAGCTTGCCTGTTATTTGTGGAAACTGCTAGCAAATGGGTAGACGACAAGGACCTGATTGTTCATGACACTAAACCTTTAATGTGTTGTGTCGTGCTTTGGAAGCTTGCAGACTTAGGCTTGGTATATTTTTTTTTCCCCTTTCCTAGCTGACACTATATAATAAAAAAGGTTTTGCACACTATGGGTTTACACAAAGCATCCTAACAAAACCACAACTTTCCATCTTCTTTTCTCAGGCACCTGGGTTGAGGTCCCTGGCACTAGCCGGGAGAAGAGAGGCCACTGAGAGCACTATTGCTATTCAAGACCTGCTGGACCCCAGGCTTTAGACCATGTGGTTGACTGACTTCCTCCCTCTAGATGCCTAGGGGCAAGGTTTGGAAAGACAACTTGCTGAGAATGTATGAAGAGTTTGGTGGAAATTTCCAGAAGCCAGGAGCTAAAGAACTTTAAGAAAAGGAAGAAAATGTTCTCTGAGTGAATTTTCTGTTAGTTTGTCTAATTTCACCGTGTCCTATATTGAAAGTTTGCAGAATTTTGCACGAAGGGTTATTTTTATTCATTTACATAAACATATAAGGGTCCATTTGCAAGAAATGGATACCCATTGGTGTCTATAATCAATGTGTTAACCTTGCTGATAGCCCTTACCCTTGAAATTGCTTATTTGTCTGCAGACTGTGTGCTTCTAGCACAGAACCTGGCATGTAGCAAGCTCAGTAACACTTCTTGCCTGAATGAGAAATGAAGGTACAAGGTGTTTTGTAGATGCATTAGGAAGCCGGATACTGCCTTTAGGCAGGTTGTCTGGACCAGCCTGAGAGGGGTTATGGCTGGCTGGTGGGGTTGTTTTCCACTTACTGTACAGTCCAGTGCACTTTAAATTAGTCACAGTCTCAGAAAGGGGCAGAGCCAAATTTAATCCAGATCCCCTGACTCCCCATGCTTTCTCTATTATTCTCTATTCAGAGACTGTGTATCTTGGAAGTAGAGGTACTGCTATAAAACCTGTATGGAATAATTTGAATTGTGGTTGCATCGTTCTGAATTCAAGCCTTCGAATGCCAAAGTGCCCAAAGCATTGCCTTTTTTCCGTCCACTTGTTTATTAACTCAACATTATTGTTGTTCTCCATTTAAAAAAATCTTGACGAGATACTGTGTAGAATCTAAAGCATTCCTAATCTATCCGATTATTTCAAGAAGTAATTTAAAATATTTTAAACGAGTAAGCCTTTCTTTTTGAGAAATTCTTTTTAGAGAAATTTGAATTTCTCTAATGTATTTGTTTTGCTTTTAATGGGTTTAGACTGGTGCTTCTCAATCTTTTGTTTTCTTTTTTAAATTGAGGTATAATTAATAAACTATTATAAACTAATATAATGTTTCAGGTGTACAATATAATGATTTGATATTTGCATATATTGCAAAATGATCGCAATAAGTCGTTAACCTCCATTACCACATATAGCCATAAAATTTGTTTCTTGTGATGCAAACTTTTAAGATCTGGTCTCAGCAACTTTTAAATATACAATGTAGTATTAGTAACCACAGTTTCTACTCTGTGTATTACATCTCCAGGACTTGTTTATCTTATAACTGGAAGTTTTGTGCCTTTTGACCACCTTGATCCATTTCAACCTCCACCCCCTCCCTGCTCTGCAACCACTAATGTATTCTATTTGTGAGTTTATTTTTTTCTAATGTGTGTTTCTCAGTGAAGCAGCGTTGATTCCATATTTACGCCTTTCGAATTATTTAAAAATATGCTTGCTCTTCTAGTTGCCTCTTTTGAGCATGGTTGTACTTCTTCCGGAGGTTTTTCTTTATTTTGCCTAAACCCTTTTGAGTTAATGTCAGTCTTAAATATTAGATTTGAGCAACCCTTGAGGAACTAAAAGCGAGGCTTCCCAAATGTTAACCTGCATCAAAACCCCCTAGAGGACTTGTTAAAACTCAGATTGCTAGGGCCTACTTCAGCATTTCTGGTTCAGTGAGTCTGGAGTGAGACTTGGCATTTCTGACAAGTTTCCAGGTGAAGTAGGTACTGCTGGTCTGAGGACCACACTTTGAGAACTGCTGACCTAATAGATTGAGGCACTGCATATGAACATCTGCTGATATCATAAAATGAGAGACAACCAGGCATTATGTGCCTCCTGATGGAAGAACACATTATGTACTATCCAGGAAAGCAGTCCTGCAGAATAAAAAAAAACAAAAAACAAACAAACAAAAAAAAAGAACTTGAATCTTACCAAGCTCTAAACTACCAGTTTATAGGAAATATAAGGGAGAGAGTAACACATTAAACTATGGAAATGCAATTAGCAAAGTCTAGACCATGGAAACCAAGATTCTTCAACTAATAAACTGCAAGGAAAAAAGAGAGATGGAGGAGAAATCTATAGATTAAAAGAGACCACAAAGCGTATCTTATAATTGCAGTGTGGACCTTATTCACATCCTTTTTTTTTTTTTAAACCTAATGTGTAAAAAAGTGTATGATATTTTATGGGACAATTGGAAATTTGAATAGTGAATGGGTATTTGATGATATGAAGAAATTATTTCTACTTATATATTGAAACTTAGTTTTTAATTTTTTTACTAATTTTTAAAAAGATTTTGTTTATTTATTCATGAGAGACACACAGAGAGAGGCAGAGACATAGGCAGACAGAGAGGCAGGCTCCCTGTGGAGAGCCTGATGCAGGACGTGATCCCAGAACCCTGGGATCATGCCCTGAGCCAAAGGCAGATGCCCAACCACTGAGCCACCCAGGTGCCCCAAAGCCTTATTTTTAATTATGGTATTTTGGTAGACAGGATAATGCCTTTCCCCTATGTCTACATCCTAATCCCTGGAACCTGTGAACATGTGACAAAAGGGACTTTGCAGATGTGATTCAGGGTGTCGAATGGAGAAATTACTTGGATTACCCAGGTGTGCCCAGTATAATCACAGGGTCCTTATGCAGGAAAAATGGGTTAGGAGAGTCAGAGTCAGAGGAGATGTGACAATTCAAGCAAAGGTCAGAGTGAGAGAGAGGGAGGTTGGAAGATGCTATACTGCTGGCTTTGAAGATGGAGGAAGCAGCCACAAGCCAATGAATGCAGGTGGTGTCTAAAACTGGAAAAGGCGCCTTCCAACTAGGGCCCGGCAGAATGGCTCCTGCAAAGAAGGGTGGCGAGAAGAAGGGCCGTTCTGCCATCAATGAGGTAGTGACCAGAGAATACCCCATCAACATTCACAAACGTATCCACGGAGTGGGTTTCAAGAAGCGTGCCCCTTGGGCACTCAAAGAGATCCGGAAACTTGCCATGAAGAAGATGGGAACTCCAGATGTGCACATTGACACCAGGCTCAACAAAGCTGTCTGGGCCAAAGGAATAAGGAATGTTCCATACCGTATCCATGTGCGGTTGTCCAGAAAACGTAACGAGGATGAAGATTCACCAAACAAGCTCTACACGCTGGTTACCTACGTACCTGTCACCACTTTCAAAAATCTACAGAGTTAATGTGGATGAGAACTAATAGCTGATTGTCAAATAAAGGTATAAAACTGAAGAAAAAAAAACAAAAAAACACACAACTGGAAAAGGCAAGGAAACCAATTCTCCTCTAGAGACTCCAAAAAGAACACAGCCCTGCCTATCCATTTTGGACTTCTGACCTTTGGAACTATAATATAATAAACTTCTGAGGGCTTTTTGTTTTGTTTTGTTTGAAGATTTTATTTTGGGGGCACCTGGGTGGCTAAGTTGGTTGAGCAGCTGACTCTTGATTTCACCTCAGGTCATGATTTTGGGGTCCTGGGATCCAGCCTGAAGTCTGTCTCCACACTCCGTGGGGAGTCAGCTTGAGGATTTCTCTCTCTCTCCTTCTGCCCCTCCCCCTGCTCTCTCTCTCTCTCCCTCTCTCAAATAAATAAATAAATAAATCTTAAAAAGATTTTAGGGGCACCGAGGTGGCTCAGTTGGTTAATTAAGTGCCTGCCTTCAGTTCACTTCAAAACCTGCATTGGGCTCCCTGCTCAGGGAGGAGCCTACTTCTCCCCTCTCCCTCTGCTGCCCCCCCCCCCCCCGCTTGTGGTTTCTCACTCTCTCTGTCAAACAAACAAACAAACAAACAAACAAATAAATAAAATCTTTAAAAAATAATAAAAAATATATGGTTTAAAAAGAAATTTTATTTTTTAAATAATCTCTACACCCAATATGGGGCTCGAATTTACAACTCCCAGATCAAGGAAGTCATGCTCCACCCACTGAGCCAGCCAGGTGCCCCTAAACTTCTGTTGTTTTAAACTGATAAGTTTGTGGTAATTTGTCATAGCAGCAATAGAGCAGTAATGCAGTTATGTTGTAAAGAGAGTCAACTTTTACTATTTAAAAAAAAATTTTTTTGAGAGAGAATGTGTGCAAGCACATGAACAGAGGGCAGGGAGGAGAGAGAGAATCCTAAGCAGACACCACACTCAGCTGGGAGCCTGATGTGGTGCCTAATCTCATGACCTTGAGACCATGACCTTAGGTGAAACCCAGAGTCAGATGCTTAACTGACTGAGCCACCCAGGTGCCGCTTTATTTATTTTTAAAGATTTTTGTTTTATTTTATTTTATTTTATTTTTTTAAGATTTTATTTTTGAGTAACCTCTACAGCCAACATGGGGCTGTAACTCAGAAACCGGAGATCAAGAGTTGCATGCTCCACTGACTGAGCCAGCTCGGCACCCCTAATTTTGTGTATTAAAAAAAATTAAACACACATACCCACATAAGAGAAAAATAGTTAATGCTAAGTATTATGACTTAAAAGACTTCCAAAGACCTAGGTTGGTGAACTGCAAGCTGTATTAGGAGTGGTAACACAGCCAGAGTAAAAGTATCATCGGGACCGGAAGTGAGAGGGTCACAAGATGGCACCAGGACTCAAGAAGACCTAAGGAGGCCGGCACAGGAAAGACCGGGGATGGATGGGAAATTAATGGTGAGAGGTCTCAGGGAAGTGGAAGAGGTAAACCAGCAAAGACAACAGTATGCACAAAAGAATGGAAAGAATGGATTGAACCGGTCAAGGAGCAGAGGACATTGCATACTTTACAGGACAACAAAATGCTGTATGCTATCTCGTAGGTTCCCAGTCACCTTGGCCTTCAGAAGTAGGCAGGTGACCCCTTTTATCCACCATTTTCCCAATTCTCTTGAACTCACACTCCCCTGATTACACTCTCACTTTTGTCAAATACTGTTGCCTGCTATTTCCATTATTATCTATATTAGTTTGCCTTTTGGCCCTTACAACAATTTCTCTTGGTTGTTTGCTTAATTTTTACTTGTGTGTTTTTGGCAAGGCAGAGGCAAACAACAAACAAAACCCAAGTGCCCAAATCATACATGGAAATGCAGAGTCTCTAAATATTTGTCTTCCCAACTACCATGTTGGTTTACAAATCTATTTACACAGCGGATCCAAAAGAGAAGGGTCAATAGTTGACCGACACAGTTCCTGGCACAGGTATGAAGTGAAACTTGCTCTTGGTTTTGAATGAAGCAAAGCGCTCATTTTTTTAGTCTTTTTTTTTTTTTTTTTTTTTTTAGATTTTATTTATTTATTCATGAGAGACACAGAGAGAGACAGAGAGAGGCAGAGGGAGAAGCAGGCTCCATGCAGGGAGCCCAACATGGGACTCGATCCTGGGTCTCCAGGATCACACCCTGGGCTGAAGGCGGCGCTAAACCACTGAGCCACTGGGGCCGCCCAAGCAAAGTGTTCATTATCAAGATAATAAGCTTTAATGTAATTGGAGGCCAAACTACTGCCTTAAAGAGAACTCATCATAAGAAAGAGAAAATAATTGTAAGACAAATTTCAGTAACTTTAGTCAAAAAGAACAGCTTGTGGAAAAGGGGACAGCAAAATTGTAAGACGTGCTAAGTGTAAGGGTGATGCTTCAACAACGGGTGAAGCTTGGGGACATGCTGTGAAGTGAAAGATGATAGACACAATGTGTGAGTCCATTGATAAGATACCCAAGAACAGGCAAAACTAATCTGTAATGATAGAAACCAGAATAATGGTGGGGTGGGGGGTGTTCTTGACCGGGAGGAGTCATAAGATTTTCTGGGGTGCTGAAAATTATACCTCGATGTTTGTGTGAGTACATAGGTGCATATCTGTGTAAAACTTAATTGAGTTGTGCATTTATGATTTGTGCACTTTATTGCATGTAGGTTAAAGTTCAGTTGGAAAAAAAAGAAAGCCCAGATAGATACCATACTTGTTTTGTTCATTTAAAAAAATAAAAGAAATATTTTATTCATTGGTTCATGAGAGATACAAAGAGAGAGGCAGAGACATAGGCAGAGGGAGAAGCAGGCTCCATGCAGGGAGCCCAATGTGGGGCGCTCTACAACTCCTCTTCTTAAAGGTACCCTGTCATTCGCTGAATAAGGTACAAACACCTTAGCCTGGCCCTCAAAGTCCTCTCTAAATTGACCCCCTCTGGAACGCCTGGATGGCTCAGTTGGTGAAGCCTCTGCCTTCAGCTCAGGTCATGATCCCAGGGTCCTGGGATCGAGCCCTGCATCAGGCTCCCTGCTCAGTGGGGAGTCTCCTCCCTCTGCCTGCTGCTTCCTGCTTGTGCTCTCTCTCTGTCTCTGTCAAATAATAATAAAAAAAATTGACCCCTTCTTATTTTGTTTGGCACAATGAACTTTTCATTGTTGAAAGACCATGCAGTGACTTCATTACTTTGCACACATGCTATTCCCTATGAGCTTCCACGTCTATTTGGCAAACTTTTCATTCTCCCCTTTTCAGTTCAAATGTTACCTTTACCCTCTTAAGAAATAGGCACATGGGGAACTAGTAATTGTGGTTTATTATCAATAAACAGGCAGCATTTAGGTGCTGTTCATACATTATCTTCTTTTTTAAAAAATGATTTTATTTATTTATTCATGAGAGACACAGAGAGAGGCAGAGACACAGGCAGAGGGAGAAGGAGGCTCCCTGTGGGGAGCCCAATGTGAGACTCGATCCCAGGACCCCGCCGAAGGCAGACACAGCCACTGAGCCACCCAGGTGCCCCCGTCCATTACCTTCTTTAACCTTCACTCTACGACAATATCTCCAGTTGATTTTACCCACCGTTAGTTCACAGTATTATAGCGACTTGATTACATATGACAGGTGATGAAACCTGTAGTTGCTATACATAGTGCCTCAAATATAAATTCTCAGAGGGTTTACAGAAATGTAAGACCTTGAAGACCCTACCCTATCCTCTCAGTTGGTTGGCTCGATATAATGAAAAGAAAAGCATTTCAATAATAGTCCCAGCAGGAACAGAGTACAGTTACATGTGATTTTGAAGAGAAATGAATGAATTATTTACAGAGGTGTGGGGAAGCTTAAGGGAACTATTGAGGGATACAGAAGTTGCCCAGGGATTAGGCAAAACCTGGAAATGAAAGCTGTGCCTGTTCCACTCCTGGAGACCCAGTGAGGACCAGCCCCTGAAAGAGGAGCCTTTCCTTGGAGCGGTCATGGAGCTATCACTACTACTAGACAGATCACAGGCAGGGAAGGCTTAGGAAAGAACTGCCCCCAGCCCCCATATAGGTGACTTCGATCACTTCTGACGGTGCCTGCTGTTGGCCAAACCAACTGTGCAGAGTGATCCACTACTGAAGGTTAAGTCCCCTGGGGCACTAAATCTAAGGCAAAGAAGGGTGAAAATTCATGGGATAGATGATGGTTCAAATGCAGAATGACCAGCACAAAAAGTGTAAAAACAAAATTAATAAATGTTTTAATTGAATGTGCAAAGGACATTCTGTCAGCTGAACAATTGCAATTTCGTTCATCTAGTTAATACAATATTTTTTTATTTATTCATGAAAGACACAGGGAGAGAGAGAGGCAGAGACACAGGCAGAGGGAGAAGCAGGATCCTTGTAGGGAGCCCGACGTGGGACTCGATCCCGGACACTGGGATGACACCCTGAGTAAAAGGCAGACACTCAGCCACTGAGCCACCCAGGCATCCCAGTTTATACAATATTATATGGGTACATCTAAAAATGTTTGCTATGAGGGGCATCTGGATGGGTCAGGTTGGTTAAGTACTTCCCTCTTGGTTTCGGTCCAGGTCATGATCTCAGGGTCGAGGTATCGGGCTCAGCAGGGAGTCTGCTTCTTTCCTTCTCCTCTGCCCCTTTGCCCTGCTCCCTCTCTCTCAAATAAATAAGTCTTTAAACAAAATAAAACTTTGAGAGGATGAAGGGTGTGAAAAGAGACCCTACTTATTTTGAAGATTTTTTTTTAATTTTATTTTTTTATTCATGAGAGACAGAGAGAGAGAGGCAGCGACCCAGGCAGAGGGAGAAGCAGGCTCCATACAGGGAGCCCAACATGGGACTCCATCCTGGGTCCCCAGGATCACGCCTTGGGTTGAAGGTGGCGCTAAACCGCTGAGCCACCCGGGCTGCCCTATTTTGAAGATCTTAAAATCTATGTGAGTAATCTCTCTTTCTCTCTCTTCTTTGAACTGGGTGTAAGATCCTGGAGTATTCAATTTCTCTTAGACATCTTGGTATCTTCATCCCAAGCACAGCTGCATACAACAAGCATTCAATAAATGCTTGGTGTTTGAATGAAGGACTGAGGGAATGTATTAATGCTCAAGTGTACTGTATGAAGTTCATTGAGTTTATGCCAGTTTTCACAGCATATAGAGTACTTGACTTGGCCAAAGTCAGCTTCAGTTTCACACATTTTGTTGGTAAAAGACTAATTTATGTTTTTTAAAAAAATGTGGGTTCCATTAAGGAAAGACCATGGTTTGGTTTTCTGATAGATATGAATAGCACTTTGCCATCTGTGAAGTAAGTGTGGCAGATTCTATTATCCTTATTTTTAAAATGAAAAAAGCTGAGGCATGGAAAGTTCTAAAGAATTCTGGTTAGTGGATGATAGAATTGGGATTCAAGACAAGAGTTTGGACTTCCTGATACAGCTTTGTCCTCTGACAAGATAGTCTTCTGGTTAGACTAGAGTCTCTCTTCACATCACAGACTTCACTTCTTGATATTTTTCCAAGGAGGTTACTATTTTGAAGTTAGGCAAAGAGGTTTATCAACAATACTAGAAACAATTTATATCATGTTCTTGGTTTAATGGAGAGAAAAGGGGCATTTTGTTAGAAACAAAGATCTGAAAATATTTGTTAACTCAGATACTGTTCATTTGTTATTTAGTACCTACTACACACATTTTCCCCCTAAGGTAACAGTATGACTGGTGAGTTTACCAGGAATACCTTAGATCTCTAGCCTCTGCCAGGTTTAGTTAGGGTTCTGTGTTTTAGGGAAAAGGAGTGCATGAAGTGGAAAAACTAGAGGGAGTCTTCACTAATCATCCTGAAAGTTAACTTTACCTATGCAAGTAATATCATTTCAATATAAGCATGTATGCTGATGGGAATCTAGGTTAAATTTTGCTCATCTAGATAAAACCATCTTTATTCTGTGAACTAATATTAAATTCTAAAGAAAGGTAGAAAGGGAAGTAATCAAACACACTTGTGATACAGGAGTATTTTGCATTGGATTTGGGCAGGGTGAGGATGACATTTCTTTTTTAAGGTGTCACAGGTTTTGGGCTGAGTCAGAACTATAGGAGCAAATGGACAGAAACAAATCCGAGACGTGAAAAATAATCATGAAAATTTGGATTTTGCTAACCTTAGTTCTTATTCTTTCAGTACATGTATTCTCCTTTTTTTCACATTTTCTAAGCAAAATTAATTGAATGTCATAATGGTAGGTACTCATTCATCTATTCAACAAATATTTACCAAATTTGTACTATGTGCAAGGTGCTTCCATAAAATGTAAAAGAAACAGTGATGTTCTGATCTATGCTAACATCATTAAAAAGCAGTCTCGGGGGGCGCCTGGGTGGTGCAGTGGTTGAGCATCTGCCTTTGGCTAAGGTTGTAATCCCGGGATCCTGGGATTGAGTCCCATGTCGGGCTCCCCACAGGGAGCCTACTTCTCCCTCTTCTCCCTCTTCCTGTGTCTCTGCCTCTCTCTCTGTGTCTCTCATGAGTAAATAAATAAAAATCTGAAAAAAAAAAAAAAAAAGCAGTCTCAAGTGTATTTTGGCAAAGCCGGAAAGGAAAAAGCAGAGTATGAATACATAAAGGAATTATTATTAAACGTTTATATACATAATCTATGGTGAAAGTATACAATTCAGGACAGGGTAAAAGGGATAGGAAAGGTTCAGATATATGTATGTTCAGAAGCTGATATTGCCACTTACTTACTATTTAATACTCAATTTCCTCATCTATAAATGGAGAATAAGAGCACATACCTCGTAAGAATTTTGTGGAAGAATATGATGAAAATTGACAATTACATATCTAAAGAGGCTAACAAGATTCTCAGCACATGGTAGTTGTCATCATTATCAATAACTCATATTTAAAGTAACAGTCACACTTCTATAAATGCTTTGATGAACATGGTTACTGATAAGATGTTCTAATATAGATAACGCAAAGTATATTTTTAGAGTAAGGGCTTCAGTAATTTCTTTATTTTTTAAAAAGATTGTATTTATTTCTTCATGATAGAGAGAGAGAGAGGCAGAGACACAGGCAGAGGGAGAAGCAGGCTCCATGCCGGGAGGGAGCCCGACGCAGGACTCGATCTCGGGACTCCAGGACCACGCCCTGGGCCAAAGGCAGGCGCCAAACTGCTGAGCCACCCAGGGATCCCCGGCTTCAGTAATTTCATATTAAAAACAGGAATATGGGAAGTAGATGAGGTGCCTTGAGACAGGCAATTTAACAATCAGAGTAGTATTGCTACATCTTGATAAAGGGTCCGTAGATGTAAAAGATGCCTCAGTAGACAACCCAAGTCTTTCTTTTTTTAAAATTTTTATTTATTTATGATAGTCACAGAGAGAGAGAAGCAGGCTCCATGCACCGGGAGCCCGACGTGGGATTCGATCCCGGGTCTCCAGGATCGCGCCCTGGGCCAAAGGCAGGCGCCAAACCTCTGCGCCACCCAGAGATCCCAACCCAAGTGTTTCTGGTACAGAATGTAGAGATGAATTTCAAATTTTCCTATTGCATAAGGATTAGAAAGACGATGGCCTGTAATTAAAAATTTAAGCTCCCGGGCAGCCCGGGTGGCTCAGCGGTTTAGCGCCTGCCTTCAGCCCAGGGTGTGATCCTGGAGACCCGAAATGGAGTCCCACGTTGAGCTCCCTGCATGGAGCCTGCTTCTCCCTCTGCCTGTGTCTCTGCCCCTCTCTTTCTGTGTCTCTCATGAATAAATAAAAACGAAATCTTTAAAAAAATAAAAGTTTAAGCTCCCTCATACCCCCAAGCCTTGCTCTAGCCCATACTAAGGATCTGCTTAGATTAAACCTGTTTATTTTTTTTCCTCTTAAAGGTATCTTTCTGGCTTTTAAAAACATTTTGGACTTTCATCTTGGACCATTTTAACATTCCCTTCTTTGTGGTATATATTGTACAATCGATATGGCCAAATCTCTCGTTAATATTTGGATAACAACAACAACAACAACAAAAAACAAAAACAAAAAAATATTTGGATAACAGTGGCCTAGTTTTTGTTTTGTCTTAAAGTTTTTATGAATTTCGCACTAACATTTCAGCAGTTTGATTTTGTGCCATTTGCCAATGCTTAAATACAATAAAAAAATACTCCCACAAAACTTTAAATTGGTCTTTGTTTAATATTGTAAAAGTTCTGTATGAAAATAATTTCTGCATTGTGGAAGATGGATATATTCCACATTTTTTGTTTTTTAGTTTTAGGCTTCAATTTCCTTATTATGATTTGTATATATATATATATTCTTTAAGATTTTATTTATTTATTCATGAGAGACACACAGAGAGAGGCAGGGACACAGGCAGAGGGAGAAGCAAGCTCCATGCAGGGAGCCCGATGTGGGATTTGATCCTGTGTCTCCAGGATCAGGCCCTGGGATGAAGGCAGTGCTAAACTGCTGAGCCACCCAGGGTACCCCCTAATTAATGTGTGTGTGTGTGTGTTTTTTTTTTAAGATTTTATTTATTTATTCACGAGAGACAGAGAGAGAGAGGGAGGCAGAGACACAGGCACATGGAGAAGCAGGCTCCACGCAGGGAACCTGACGCGGGACTTGATCCCGGGACTCCAGGATCAGGCCCTGGGCCGAAGGCGGCCCTAAAACGCTGAGCCACCTGGGCTGCCCTCTAATTATGATTTTTGAAATACAGTATGCCCTATATGCTAAGTTAAGGTGATTACAAATACAAAACCTACATCCAGCTTTTCAGAGTTGGAGAGAGAAGGCCTGCCAATGGGTACTTTGTGCTAACACAGCACATTGTATTATTTTTCAAACAAAAGTTTTAAATCTGCTTATACGCAAGCTCACAACGAGGGATGAAATGTTTTTCTCGGATTTTCTGTTCGCTATATTTTGTGCGAGGGGCGTCCTGGCCTTTTTCGGGGTTACTTTTACGACCGCCCCCTTCAGCTGGGTGCAACGTCCACCTGCACAACCCCCCTGCCCCCCGGGCGAGGAGGATAAAGCAGAGACCCCAAAATGCATTCTCCAGGACGTTCCCAAGCACTCTCAAACCAGGGAGCAAATTACTTCCCCCTCCAGGTTAATCCAGTCCCGTTAGCTTAAGCCTGGGTTTAGAGGAACAACTAAATTCAGAATGTGGGGCTGCAGGGGAATGCATGGCAAAAAGCCATGGGAAAAACAACAACAACAACAACAAAACTGTTTCAAGGAATATGCTGCAACCCGCGAAGGAGTGGCTTTGCTCAAGCTGCTTTTATAAAGAGTTGCATTTTCCGTGTTCATCGAACTTGCTTCAGTTCCTAGGGAAGCGCCTGGCTTTTCGGTGCGTGGCCGGCGTGGCTGGTGAGCAAGAGTCAAGGGCGATGGCCAAGGGGAGCGAGTGCCCGCGATGGAACCTGACGCGGACCCCGGGGTGTCCTTGGGGGGCCCATCACGGTCTTGGGTGCACGGGCTGCGACTGGCCTCTTTTTGGCGGGAGGCGCAGACGGCGGGGGGAGGATGGAGGAAAAGTAGCAAGGGCTTTCCTGGGCTCGCAGCGTCTCGCCCCCGCCGCCGCTCGCGCCGCCTTCCGCCCGCGCCCCCAGTCCGGGCCCCGCACGCGGCCGCGGTCGTAGGGCGTGCTTGCGGCAACCGCAGGGCACGCGGGCCGGCCGGGGCGGGGGCGGGGCGGCGGTGGCGGTTGCGGGGCATGCGCGGCTCCGCGCGCGGCTTCTCAAACATGGCGGCGGCGGTGTGAAGACCGGTACCAGTTCGCGGGACCCGTGTGACATTTTCGCTCCTGTGGCGGACGAGACCCGAGGTACGTGGCGACTCCGGGCCCCGTGAGGACCAGAGAGGCGGAGCCGTGGCATCCGGCCTCTGGTCGTTGTCCGCGGGCGGGCGGGTGGCCGGGAGCCCTTCGCGGCGCGTCCCGCGCGAGTAACGCCCCCTTAACTGCCCCGCCGGGTCCGGCCTTAGCTCGACCGTGGCCCACCTTGGGCAGCCTCTTCCCGGAGGCCGGGGCTCCCCTGCCCCACTTAGCGCCCCCCGCGACGCCCCACAGCTGCTTTTGCGCAGCCCCTCGCTTTTCCCCGGGGCCCCGTCGCGGTTCACTGGCCCATCCCTCGCGCGGCGTTTGGTTGCCGTGTTGCTCTCGAGCGGCCCCCGGGCCCGAAGCGCGGACAGCACCCTCCTGAGCATCCTCTTGCTGTGGGTGGAGCTGGGCTGGGGGGGCCGATCTGCGCCCCGGGGCAGCGCCGGTAGGCGGTGGGGCTGAGGGGCAGGGATGACTTTGCGTGGTCTGGGCTGAAACCCACCCGGTTGCCTTCTGTGGACTTTTGAGATAACTTTTGGAGTTTGGGAGGGAAACGTTAGCCCGGAAGGATGCGCCTGTGGCTTAGCGCGGGCTCCGGTCCCGCTGCCAGGTGCTCGTCGGACTTGCGCCCCGGGACTCTGGGAGGGTGGTGGGGGCCGCCGGTGGCTCGTGCTTGGGGGGGGAATTGGGGCTGGAGGGCGCTGCCCTCTTGCGTGTGTGTTGGAGGTGGCGGTGGAGAGCGGGGCTCTAACTCTGCGGTGGAGCGGCAGGGCGGCCGCTGTACTCTCGCGGCTTGACCTGGTCTAAGGACCATTGGTGCCTTTAAGGGACAGCCTTCTTGCTCTTTCCACCTGACTAGTGGTTGTGCTGCATCCCCGTGTAAATCGCCAGAGGGAGAGCGAGCAGGCGAATGTCATAGATTTTGAGCCTTGAGGTTATACATAGCTTTGCGGTCTGTAATTTGCCCTCCCTGGGCCCCCAAATGTTTGGCCAGCGCCAGTATTTACAAATCCTCGCTTAAGACTATTGATGTTTTTAAAGGTTGTGATACATTGGTCATTCATTACAAAGTGTGATTGTAAGTTGAAATTAGTTTTTATTTTGAAGAGTTAGATTAGCTTTGATGATTTAAGTGTTAAGGTGACGTTAGGATATCTCTGGAAAGTGAATGGATCTGTTCGTAGGGGGAAAGTAAGGCACGGAAAGTGAATACTTAAGATCATATGGTTTGCAAGTTTGTCAGAGATAGTTTTATCAAAACAACTGCAGATGCTGCTGCATTTCTAATGCTTCCAGGGCTATTCATATTTCTGTTTTGGGGAAAGAGTATTATAAGATGTATAACGTTTATGGAGTACAACTTCCTATGACAAGTTAATTGTATTATAACAATAGTTCATAGATTGATTTAATTCTTTTCAATAGCAGTGCTTGTGGATGTTCTTCAATAATCACAATTTTGCCTTTCTAGCCATTCTTAATTACTCATTAAAGAACGTATTTCCAAACGATGAGTGTTGTGTGTTTTTTTTCCAGCCTGTGGTTTTGTGTATTTAATGAGAGGGATGCAAAAATAAGCTTTCTGTAAAAAGTCCAGTTGGGATTTTGAGAAAGGAGTGAAATTATGAGCACTCACCTGATGCTTTGTATTTGTTTGGCTGTGGTTTTAGCCACAGTCTTCAAAAAAGTCTGAAAGATACTTTCAAAAAGTTAAACATTTAAAACAGCTTTGAAATTTTTGAAGGGGTATCATATATATCACAGCCTTATAAGTTTAAGGATGTATGCTTGTTTCCTTTAGAGAACCTGATTTGTTTTGAAATTGTTTGGAAAAAAGGATGAATGTAACTGAACTACTTTATGTGTGAGGTTGCTTTAAAGCTAATGATGTCATGATATGTACAAAAATCATTGGAGTCAGTCTTAAAGAGGTGGTATCAGTTTTTCTCATGAGGCGATAGATCAGTCTTTTTGTTTCAGTCAATACATATTCATTAAGTGCCTCTGCTGTCTGTAGTATGGAGTTTAGTTCAAGGTGCATTTATTTAGAGGCTGTGAGTGTTGGCTTCTGGGTGTTTAAGTGTGCACACCAGTAGTTTATTCCTGAAATTTCAAAGTTATAGCTAAGAAAATCAATACGAATGTAAAACAAATAGTTATTTTATTTCAAGGGCAAATTCAAGGAGTTGGAATTTTGGTTATAATTCTCTAAACAAAATTCTGGGTGTAACTGAATTATTTCTGACTTGTGTGGTACTTTGTGCCTCTTTATGATTAAATAAAGCTGTACATTTTTATGGGATTATTTTCTAAGTCAAACAGATAAACATACTGGTTAGGCTTGGGAAGAAAAATGAATTATTGGTATAAATTGAAATCTCTGTGTGCTCTGGAGTCTTTTTTAATGCTAAATAACTTTGCTTTTACGACTAAGTAGTGTAGTTTGTGACTAAATATTAACTGATAGTTTAGAGCACTTTCTTTTTAAAAAATGTTTCAGGAATCTCTGAGCTCAAAAGTAACAAGGGTTATGATGGCCAGCTATAAGCCAGATGTGACTCTCATTTTCTTTTGGGTTTGTTCCTTTTTAGCTGCCTGCCTGTTCCTCCCAGATGCTTCCTATCTCCCCTCTTCCTGCCCCCCGTTCCCTTTGCTGTTGGTGTCTGTTTCCGCATCACTGAAATGGTCAGGGTAATCCTGTGCTGCCTCACCAAGAAATAATTGATGATAGTAAAGTGCCTTGAAAAGGCTGAGTAAATACCTAGTCTTTTGAATGAAAATGATGTCCCTTGTTCCATTTAAGGAAAATCCAAATCCCAATTTTAGTTTGAGCTCTTGGGGCGATGGGTAGAGAGGGAGGGAGGAGGAAAATTTCACTTGAATATTTTATTGCCCCTCTCTTTGGGTTAATAGAAATGATTGTTGTAACTTTAGTAACTAACACTGGAGGATGCAAGGGATCCTCTACTATTAAAGTTATTAATCGCCTCTAGTCTTCCCCCCCCCCCCCAGGTTACCCTGTCTGCTCCACCTTTCCCCCTTTATGCCAGCTCTATTCTGATTCCAGCTGTGAATGGAAATCTGAGGTCATTTTCTCTTTCAGTTCACCTCTCTGGGAGTTTCTTTGTCTCCTCATAGTCATATTCCTGGTTTTTAGGATATGCAAGATATGAACAAAATGAGCTCTGCCAGCCATCAGGGTTAGAGCTATTGAGGCTGTGGTTGTGAATATAGGTCTGACATTGCCAGGAGATGTTTTGCAGCTTGGAGTGAGCAAATCAGGCACCCCTAAGAATTTTAAGAACATTATTCATGTCTGAAAATTACTACAAAATATCTTAGGATTTGAAGTGATTGTTAATTTCAGGAACCAAAAACCTGGAAATTTTGAAAATGGCAGATGTTGATGATTTTGAAAGAAAAAGTTCACCCTTCCCTGGGTTAGGGTCTTAATATTTGTGATCCTTTTGTCTTAGGGAAATAGATGAAAAAAAACCTGCTGTTTATCTGATGTTAGAATGGGCTGATATAATTTAGTGGTAAGTGTTCCAGGCTCTAACTAGTTTGGGCACTGGTTACTCTAAGTATGGAAATGCCTTTACTATAGTGATAACATCTCATTTTTAAAAAGATAACAGAGGTGATGGTTCTTTAAAGCCAGATAACTTGAGAAAAATTTTAGAAACTAAGATTTGGAGTGTGTGTGTGTGTGTGTGTGTGTATTATATATATATATATATATATATATATATATATATATATATATTCTTTGCTTTTCATTTCATGAGTAAAGCATTTTTGCTTGTTTTGTCTTTATGTTGTCTAATTTAAGTAAACGTTGGCCACCTTGGAAGTAATAATATGAGTGATTTTTTTTTTTTATGCTGAATGGTTTCTACTAAACATATATCCCTAAACCTTTTCCCTACTTTCATTTTTTGGGCATATAGTGGAAAGGTTTTGACATAAAAATGAGGATGTCTTATTGCATGACACGTGAAAGATTTGAGAATCTGCTAAGCAGTTTATATGAGGATACTATTCAATTTAATTTTATACTCATCTCCCTAACTAAGCTAGATGAATTCCTTATTTAACCAAAGAGGGGGAACAAAAGAAATAAGCTTTTTTATGAGTAAAGAGCTGGGAAACATTTGAAGATAGCATTTGACTACGTACTACTTGTGACCTGTGTTTATGGCTGTGGCTCTGCCCCTTCCTAAGTTTATAGGAGCAAATTGTTGTAAGAGCGGAAAGAAAGTGCCCACCTTTTGTGGTAATGTGCTATTGTAAACTTCAGAAGGGACAGATGTATTGCAATTCTAGGGCATACCTTTAGGATACTTTCTTTTCTCAGGGAAAGGTTGGTGGGACTCTCTTTGCTTCTTGTCTTTCGAATACATATTTAATTTTTCTCAACCTCTGTTTCTCATAAGGATTAACTGGTGCAGAATTCCAGTCATAAAGAGCTTCGTTTGCTTGGTATGTACGTTGTAGCCTTGGCATAGTCTTTTAAATTCAATATGTGTATTGAAAGAGTTCTTATTTTCTTTATCATTTGGTCACTTTTCTCACCTTTCATCATTTTTAGGTAATTTAAGATTTTGATCATATATGTAGTTTTAAGGTAACTGTGGTTGAATCACATGTGTTTTTTTCTGTTATCTTGCTTCTCTGTACAGTTGTAAACATGCTTTTTACTGTGAAACTGTTGTTTTTTTTTCTTTCATTTGAAAGATTTAAAGTATTATTTGGATTATTTCTCAATATAAATGTTTTTTGAAAAATAATGATCAGTATTATCTTAATTTTTTATTAACTTGGTAGAGTTTCATAAATCTGTTCAAATGGAGCACATTATCTTTGATAGTTATTAAAAGAATTAAAATGCAGTACTTGATACTGGTAAGTACCTTTAAATATTGCTTTGTTTTATTATTATTTTTTATTTTTTTATTTTTTTAAATATTGCTTTGTTTTAGATTAGAAACTCTGATTTGAGAATTTCTTGAGTTGAGATTTTGAGAGGTTTCAGAAATACTTAATGAATAATTTACTGACACCTGCCTCACATTTTAAGTATTGTCAGGGATGTTTAGTTTTCTGGTCACTTCAGACTGGTTTATTGCATGCTTTTCTGTAGTCTGTTGTCTAGCAGGGATTGTTGTTGTCATCATTTCCATTATTTCTTGTAGGGCTGGTGTTAGAAACCATAAATCTAGACTGCTGTGATAATAGGAACAGGCTGTAACCTGACCCAGTTCTTTTGTCAGAATGTCGCACCGAGAGCTGCCTGTAGTAAATTGACATGCCCTGCTATTAACTTCAGTCCTCCGCAAATGGCAAATGTCGGTGGGCAGCAGGTCTTTGGGCAATTAGCCTGTGGCTGTGCTTTAAAACCTTAGGAATTTACAACTATAAACTGGGATTTTGGCAACCCTTGACTTGTCTTTCATTTATCTGTTTTCTGACATAACATACTTAAGTAAATGCATAGCTTTCAGATAAATTATTTTAAGATTGTAAGTATTTTAACTTGTAAGCTATAATTTTTGAAGTAAATTAAAAATTCTTAAAAATAGTTATTTTCTTCTTGGGTTGTTTTGAAACAGAAAAAGATTAATTTATAACTTTTTTGGGGTAGACTTTACTAAAGTATAATTAAAATTGCTCCTCTAGAAACCTTAATTTCCTCCAGGAGGCTAGATTTGATAAATCTTCACTACCAAAAATGTTCATTCTTAATATTGATATTCACGATTCAAAGATGGAATTTTATTTTTAAAGGTAATTACAACATTATAATTCAGAGGTTTTTTTATGATTTATAGAGATATCAGAAAATGGGAAATTTATTTATTTGAGTGAATTGAGTAGGTGTTTGTGAGATCTTTAAGTAATGAATCATGTCCAATTCCAACAAGTTTTATATGGCTATATGATGGATATATATACTTTTTCTGTCCTGTATTAGGATAATCACCATTACCAGAAACAAAAAAAAAAGTTGAGAAAGTTAAAAGAGCCAGCTACTCTTTGTCGAAGGAAAATATATAGCTATAATATAGCTATAATGTATTTCATTTAAATCAGTATGAGTTTTTGCATTTAGGTATAAATGTGAAATACTTTTTACAACCAAAGTAATAAACTATTTTCAAGTCAAAATGAAAAACTTAAAGGTGCTATCTTAGTGCAGTTAACTCAGGCCTCCCTATCATCATCTTATATATTGACTGGGCAGCAGAGAAGAGCTTTTTTGTTCGTTACGCAGTTTTGAAAACAGTGTCTTTATAACAAGATAGACTAAAAAAGAAAAGTTTTACTTATCCTCTTTCAGTAGTATTTTCTGCTGAATTATGTGTGTGTATAACTTTATCACTTAGTCCAACATTTTCTTTAAAACTACCAACAAGCATATTTGAACCTCTCCTGGCCTTGAAATTTCTTATACTATTGATATACTCAAGGGAATAAAGGGAATATAATGAAATATTTATGCAACCAAGTTATTTTATGTGTAGTGACTGTGTCTTTTCCTTTTTGTGTGTGTGAATATTGGTTTAAAGCATGTGTTTTAATTCCAACTGTAATGTAATTGGAATGTATAAACTGAATTCTGGTACAGCATATATTCCTACCTATTCTCCCTGAAAAACCCATTTACAATAGTGATCAATTTATACTGGGGCCTGTCTTTTTGAGACCTCGAACATCCTGGAAATCAAATTCAGAGTAAAAAATTAAAGGTTTATCAGATGTTGGGGAGAGGATAGATGTGGGGAGTAGGGGACTGTCTCATATCTTACCGAATTTTCTCCTTGGCCCATTGACCTAGACTTGTGTAAATTAAACCATAGCAGATTAAACATTGCAGGAAGGAACAGAGAAGAACAATAACAGCCAGCTCCCCCCCCCATTTTTTAAAAACCACAATGTTCTGGGACTATATGGTTTAGGTATAAGTAGCCAGTAGCACAGCAGATTATATTTACTCATTTAGCAAACATTTGGGGGGGCCCTACATGTGATAGACACTGTGGATAGATACTGGAGAATACAAAGATGAACCAGACACAATACTGCCCCTAAAAGCTTATTTCTGCCAAGGGAGATAAGGCATGTACACAAACACAATAGAAGAAATTTTAGCAAAAATGGTTGAGAATTCAAGGACCTACGTCCAGTCTAACTTGGTGATCTTGTGCAGATCTTTGAGCCTCAATATTCTTAACTTTCAAATGAACATTAATAACTAACAACCCTACAGGTTTGTAATAGGCTTTAGATAAGAAAAATGTATATAAAGGCCCTAGTAGGATACCAGATATTTAGCAAGAGTTCAATAAGTGACACCTCATAGTATTTGTTATTGCCATTTTATCCCTACTGTCATTAAACCCTAGGGACCATAATTTTTATCTTCTCATGATTCACTCATGGATCCATTCTATGGACAGTGTATTGAAACTGTCTTTTTGGTGCCTTAACAGACTTAGGTTTGAATCATTTTTCTTTTACTGCCAGCTTTCTGATCTTCAAGAATCAGCAGAACTTGGTAATTGATAAGAAACTGGACAAAGGAAGAAGAGAATCAAAGATGACTTCTAATTCAGAAAGATTGGGTATTAGTCATGTTTATTAAAAAAGGAAGCAGAGGAAGAGTCACTTATTTTGGAAGGCAAAAGAGTGATTTCTTTCTTTCTTTTTAAGATTTTATTTATTCATGAGAGACACACAGAGAGAGGCAGAGACATAGGCAGAGGGAAAAGCAGGCTCCCTGTAGGGAGCCTGATGTGGGACTCGATCCCATGACCCTTGGATCATTACCTGAGCCAAAGGCAGATGCTCAATCACTGAGCCACCCAGGCGCCCCTAAATATGTAGTCTTTGTAGTGGTTGTGAGGCATTTAGACTGACATTCAATAGGCTATACTAGAAATTTTGGAGGGAGACTGAGGCTAGAAATACTGATATAGGAGTTATCCACAGAGGGATGTTGCATCACGATAGACTAGAATGAGATTCTAGACTCTAAAATTACTAGAATCTAGAGGAATAGAGTGAGTGACTACAGAAGATCAATGGCTAGGAAAGGAGGAAGAAGTAGAGAGGGATAAGAGAGGTAGGGCAAACCAGAGAACCTGAGGCTCAGAGACAAGAGGAGCTTGGAATGAGGGGTGTAAAACACTGAAACACTGAAACGGGGTATGATGCCTGGGAGGTAATTATGGTTTTGGGAAGTACTTCTGAGGAAAGAAGAAAGATTGCACAAAGTAAAGTATCCCAGCAACTCTTTGTATTTTGAATGTTGTTATATTTATTACCAAAATCTTAGTCATCAGGAAAAGGTTAGTCTGGTAAATATATATTCGAGAATCTTTTCTTCAGGATGCCCAGGTGGCTCAGTGTTTGAGTGCCTGCCTTTGGCTCAGGGTGTGGTCCCGGAGTCCTGGGATCAAGTCCCACATCAGGCTCCCAGAGTCCTGGGATCAAGTCCCACATCAGGCTCCCTACGGAGAGCCTGCTTCTCCCTCTGCCTATGTCTCTGCCTCTCTCTCTCTGTGTCTCTCATGAATAAATACATTAAAAAATCTTAAAAAAAAAAAAAGAATCTTTTCCTCACCGATAAAAATATGATGTTGTCTCAATTTAAGGTCACTTTACTCCTTCAAAAAATGTGTATTTTAATATTTGCCAAATGAGAGGTTCAGCAAACAAGTCTAATAATAAATGCTTAAGTTTGGACATTACATATTTCTGCATATGGGACTTCTGTCTGGGAAATAACCAGCAAACTTTGCTGCTGATGTGGGAACAAATTTATCTTTTTCAGTTTAACATCTGTATTTTGTTTTTTTTTAATACCTTCTTAGGTTGAGATTCTGTATAAGTCCATCCATTTTATAACCTCTGACCAATGGCCTAAAGTTGAAAAGGGCCCTGGGAGATTTCTTTCTTGTCAGACTTGTTAAGTTCCTGTCCTTGTCAGAATGTTTACCCTAATTGACCCTTCAGATAGTGGTCTCTAATTAGAGACTCAAGGTGTATTACCTTGTCTTCAAAACAAAACAAAATGGAAAAGCAAAACAAATAACCTGAAACAAACAAGTTATGGAAAGGCCCTTGTAATCTTCAAATTATAGACCCATTAACTTGATAAAAATAGTTCTTTAAAACTCTTTCTCCAAAAAAAAAAAAAAAAAAAAACAACCCAGAATTTTCCTCAGGATCATGTAAGATCAATGGGAATTTTAAGTTTAATAATTCCACTATTAATCATTGTTTAATCCTACTGAGAAAATGACTGAAGACAATGCAGGAATTTTCAAAGCATTTGTTGATCTCTTATCAGCTCTTAATTCTATAACAAGATACAATCTTCCAAACAAATGGTTTTGTAAAGATCCCAGAATATCAATGCTTGTTCAAAGTCTGCTAAATACAGTAGCTAGATTTCATGTAACTGTGGTATGTTGGTAAAGGAAATGTCAGTGTCAGACACTTATTAAATAGTTTTAACATACTAACTTTTCTTGTGGCTGATTTATATATGAAAAAAAATTTAAAAAAATTTTTTTAACACCATGAAGTTGCTTCTTATATGCATTCAGTGAAGGAGCTTCTCTATATCCTGGCAAAAACAAAACAAAGTGTTTAGTTTTTTTTCTTGCCCAAATTTTCTCTCTCATATGATGTGGAGAATTACTTTGGGAGTCTTACTTGAGTCTTTCTTAAAAGTGCTGAAGCAGTTCAAATTATATTGAGAGCAAAATTAAGCTTTTCTGTTGTTTCTGTGTAGACGATGACTGTGTAAGATACGTTTTTATTTCTAAAAGAATGTTAGGTTCTTAATTTTTTCCAGAAAGACAGCAGCTGTGCTATCTGCATATCTGGTATGTAAGTCCTATAGATATGTTCTTAGATGCACAGCATATCTTTATTTGAGGCACTGGGGATTCAACTATGAATTGATGCTAGTAGTATTTACCAGTGGATCATGCTCTATTCCTTTGACTTCTATAATCTCTACCTTTGTATTGTGACAAAAGACATAGGTGAATTACAGTGTAAAGCTGGGGCATTTTCAGAGGGACAATAGAACTTTTTATGTTTTCTCAAATTATACTCAAAGATAGTTTGTTAAATTAACCAGTATTCCTTTACATCAGGATCTGTACATATTCCTCCTAGTACTCAGTCCTAGGAAAGTGTTTATTTTTCCCATTGAATTTGTATGTATTTTTATCTTGTAGTGAAGCTTATATGGACCAGAGAGAAATTAACCATTCAGGTTGAGTACTCTTATTTTCCAACTGGTACATTTTTATTTGTACCTTTTTTTTTTAAGGGTGGGGAGGGCCAGGAGAGAGAATCCCAAGCAGGACCCATGCCCAGCGCAGAGCCCAACACAGGGCTGGATCTCACCACCCTGCAATCATGAACAGAACCAAAATAAAGGGTTGGTTGCTTAACCTACTGAGCCACCCAGGTGCCCTGGTGTTTATCCCTTTTTAGATTACAAAATAAGCACTAATTTTTCAAAAGCACTGTTTTAAGTGCTAATCTTGAGAATAGTGAGGTTTTTTTTTTTTTTGTGAGTTTTTCCTTATGGCATGAACTTTTGTTTTTTAATTTTTTTTATTTTTAAAAAAGATTTTATTTATTTATTCATGAGAGAGAGAGAGAGAGAGAGAGGGGCAGAGACACAGGCAGAGGGAGAAGCAGGCTCCATGCAGGGAGCCCGATGTGGGACTCGATCCCAGATCTCCAGGATCACACCCTGGGCTGAAGGTGGCGCTAAACCACTGAGCCACCTGGGCTGCCCAGGCATGAACTTTTAAAAGGCATTTAATATTGTCCAGTTTTAATTTTAGCTAAATGTGTTGGTTTTATGAGTTATAATATGGGAAGAATTTTATTGAAAGATTATTGATATATGGAATTTGGAAAGTGTATATTTAAAAGTGATTCAAATGTGTATTACATATGGATTTACGTATGTGATTTTTAACAATTGAAAGGATATATGCCAGATGGTTAACAGCAGGTATTGTTTGATGGTAGGATTATAGGTGATTTTCCCCCCCTTATCTGTCTTCTAATTTTTTTGGGGGGATGATGAGCATGTAAAAAAAATAATAACCGATTTTAGTTTCTAGGAGTCCACAAAGGCCATTTTGGTTCACAAAGGGCCAAAAGCTATTTTCAGTACTCAAAACCCCTAAAGGAAATTCATGAATAGTTAGGACTCAAAGTTGTCCAACACAGGGTGACATCAAGTTTCTTTTGGCTTTAGCTAGAATGTATGTTTTCTGATAATGCTGGTTAGTAGATGGTAGCTATTTTCTTTGGTAATTATGTGTCTAGGCATTATAGAAAGCATGTATTTATATATTTATTTGCTTATTACTGCTTAATTTAAGAGTGACTTAAATATAGTGTTTCTGTTTCTTGAAACAACACCTTTTTGGTCTATACTTCAGAAGAGAATAATTAAGTAATGCTCAGGAATCAAAGAAGGATCATAGTGTCATTTTGTAACATAATTAATGTTAAGTGTTAATGCTGAAACTGTCTCATCTCAGGCAATTTTAATTAGGACAGATGAGGTGGGATAGAAGTCAGTCTTTGAACTTCCATTTATTTATGATACTATGCTTGGTGCTCTACCTACACTATCTCATTTTAATTTTCATGACGACACTATGAAGTATAAGTGGTATTAGCCTTACTTTACGCAAGGGAAAACCAAGATGAAGTAACTTGTGATAGTTTTAAGCACTCGAAATATTTCTATGTAATTCATATAGCTACCACTAACCATTGCAGCATAAGTTGTTTAAGAATATATAATTTGTGGGACACCTGGATGGCTCACTTGGTTAAGTGTCTGTCCTTGGCTCAGGTCATGATCCCAGGGTCCTGGGATCAAGCCCTACATCAGGCTCCCTGCTAAGTGGGGAGCCTGCTTCTCCTTCTCGCTCTGCCCCTCCCCCTGCTTGTGCATGCTTGTGGGCGCACGCTCTCTCTCCCTGCACTCTCTCAAATAAATAAAATCTTAAAAAATATGTATATAATTTGTTAATCATATGCTACAGGCCAGCATTGAGTACAGAGCTGCTGCTTTTTTTTTTTTTTTTTTTTTTTTTTTAATTCATGAGAGACAGAGAGAGGCAAAGGGAGAAGCAGACTCCCCATGGGGAGCCTGATGTGGGACTCCATCCCAGGACCCTGGGGTCATACTGACTGAGCCACCTAGGTGCCCCACTTTCTTTTATTATTTAATTCATACTGTTGTAAAATGTTCAAATAATGCATAAAAATAAAGGGAAGAAAATTAAGGTCACCTAAAATATCACCACCCTGTGAGATAAAAAAAGGAAGATCACTGAAATATTTTTGTATTACTTTATGCAAACTTGCATACAATTTTATACAAATAGGATAATATCATGCAAGATGTATTCATAAAACACACCCCCTTCCCTTTAGGACACACTATCATCTTTATCTTCCTGGGTAAACCTTATTAATAACCTGTTAAGGGCAGCCTGGGTGGCTCAGCAGTTTAGCGCCGCCTTCAGCCCAGGGCCTGATCCTGGAGACCGGGGATCCAGTCCCATGTCAGGCTCCCTGCCTGGAGCCTGCTTCTCCCTCTGCCTGTGCCTCTGCCTCTCTCTCTCTCTCTCTCTCTCTCTCTCTCTGTGTCTCTCATGAATAAATAAATAAAATCTTTAAAAAAAAATAACCTGTTAAGTGTTCTGTATTTCTCTCCATGCTTAAATAATCTTTTACTCATTTAACCATATGCAAACCTATACATTTATATGTTTATAGTGAAAATTTTAGTCACTATCAGTGAACATTTGAGAACTTTTTAAAGCGCAAGTCTTTGTGCTAGCTGTGGGTGAGCTACAAGAAAGAATAATGTGTGGCCTATATTCTCAATCACTTAATATGTGAGAAGAGATGAGTAGGTAAACAACTTGTATTTTACAAGATGTGTCTTGATATGTGGTAAATGTTGGGTGAAGACACAGCCTGAGAACCTTGCAGGGGAGCTTCCATAGGGCAGAAGCTTGCCTTCTTGTTGATTCATATGGGCATAAGCTCCTGACACGTGGGATTATGCTCACTTGTCAGTAAATAAGTGTCTGTAAATAAAGTCATGTGTTCAAGTGAAACAAAAAAAATATTCTGTTGATTGGTTTAAATGGGTTATAATTTGAGATCTGTTGAGAGAAGCAGTTTGTGTATTTGCTTTATTTCTTTGGCATGGAATTATCCCTTCTCCCATTAGGGAATTACATTTTTTTTCCTTTAAAGTTTGGGTATTTTGTAAGGAGGAGGATGTAATATTTTGCTATATGATTCATGGCATTTTTAAAAAAGATGTTATTTATTTATTCATGAGAGACACACAGAGAGAGAGGGGCAGAGACACAGGCAAAGGGGGAAGCAGGCTCCATGCAGGGAGCCTGATGTGGGACTCGATTCTGGGACCCCACGATCATGCCCTGGGCTGAAGGCAGGCGCTAAACTGCTGGGCCACCCAGGGATCCTATGCATGGCATTTTGAAGTTTAAGATAGCTTAAGTAAGTAGTACTTTCTAATACAGAAGTTATTATTTGCTCAAAAGTAAGCTTAAGGGGTGCCTGAGTGGCTTAGTCTGTTAAGTGGTAGACTCTTGATTTCGGCTCAGGTCATGATCTTGGGGTCCTGGAATTGAGCTCCATGTTGGGCTTTGCACTCATTGGGGAGTCTCCTTGAGTATTCTCTCACTCTCTGTCCCTTTGTCCCTCTCCCTGCTCACAGTCTGTCTTTCTCTAAAATAAATAAATAATTTTTTTTAAAAAGTAAGCTTAAGCATTCACTTGATTTTACATCTAGTGCCTAGATTGAATGAGAGTTTACACATTTGCATTGTGCCTGGGTGGCTCAGTTGGTTGAGTATCCCACTTTTGTGTTTGGCTCATGTCATGATCTCAGAGTCATTCAGAATGAGCCCCACATCATGCTCCACACTAGGGGTGGAGCCTGCTCAAGATTCTTTCTTCCTCTGTCCTTCCCTAACCACTCCACCCCCTGCGCCCTTTCTTTCTCTCTCTTTAAAGATTTTATTTATTTATGTGTGAGAGAGAAAAAGCACAGTGGAGAGAGGGAGAGGGAGAAGCAGACTCCCTACTGGGCAGGAATTCCCTCCCCCCAACATAGGGCTTGATTCCAGGACTCTGGGGTCATGACCTGAGCTGAAGTTAGCAGCTTAATCGGCTGAGCCACCCAGGCATTCCCCTCTCTCTCTCTTAGAAAAAGAAAAAAGAATTTATGCATTTGCATATGCCAAATATAAACCTTTGATAGTAGAAGTATTAGGGAGAATCAGGAGGGAAAAACAAATCAATGAAATATATGAATTTCAGAATATTTGAAAAGAAATATTTTATTAAAGATTGGTAGATACTCAAGTATTCAGTTTGAATCTACCTTGTGTTTAGCACTGTTCTGGGTGCTGTGGAATATATATAAAGGAAATAAAAACAGGACCAGGGTCACATTTTCTGTCTCTTTAAAAAATATATTTATTTATTTTAGAGAGACAGAATGTGTGTGCACCCTTGAACACAGAGGAGTGAGTGGCAGAGGGAGAGGGAGAGAGAATCTCCAGTCGACTTGGTCCTTAGCACAGAGCCCCATATGGAACTTGATCTCATGACCCTGAGCTCAAGATGTGAGCCAAAACCAAGAGTCCATTGCTTAACTGGCTGTGCCATCCAGGTGCCCCAGGTCATATTCTCTTAAAGGGAAGACTATTTCATTTAATATTACTGGCATAGTGAAACATGGAAACTACATAGCTTAAGAGGGAAAGCAATAAAAGTTGTCTATAGTGAAAGAAGAATGTTTAGGACAAATAATTTTAATTTTATTGTGACCCTGAAAGAATCCTTAAATTACCAAGCTCACATTTTAAAAATTTTATTTCATTTTATTTCCTTTCATTTTTTTTTTATTGGTGTTCAATTTACTAACATACAGAATAACACCCAGTGTTTCCTTTCAAATATAGTTAATATACAGTGTTATATTAGTGTCAGGTGTACAATATAGTGATTCCGCAGTTCCATACATCACCCAGTGCTCATCATGACAAGTGCACTCCTTAATCCCCTTCACCTATTCACTCATCCCCCTACCCACCTCCCCTCTGGTAACCTTCAGTTTGTTCTTTATGGTTAAGAGAGTCTGAATGGTGTCTTCAAACAACTCACTGCACTTTAACACCATGAGGACTGAAAGGGAAAGCTTATTGAGTCACTGACTCGTGCCCTCATAAACAGTTCGAGTTCTTTTTGTGTATCGAAGGCTTTATTTGGCATGACTTTGGACTTCACAAGAGATACATCTGCTCACTGGTGTTGAGTGACTATGATAATTGAAAAGGAAAAGTTTCCAAACTCTGAAAGAGTTGATCTTATCTAATATGGCTAATCTCAAACTAAAGGGATCTGGAATTCTTCTTGTCTTTATCTGGGGATAAGTGGTGTTTATTTTATTCCTTGGTCTGCGGTTGTACCTTTAAAATAAGTGGTTTGGATTCCAAAGCACTGATTTTGAAGTTAAGAGTGTTTGCATTGTTGGGACGCCTGGGTGGCTCAGTGGTTGAGCATCTGTCTTTGGCTCAGGTTGTGATCCCCGGGTGTCCGGGGACCAAGTCTCACATCCGGCTCCCTGCAGGGGACCTGCTTCTCCCTCTGCCTATGTCTCTGCCTCTCTCTGTTTCTCATGAATAAATAATACAATAAAATCTTAAAAAAAAAAGGATTTTTGCATTGCATTTAACTCTAAGAAAGTTCTGTCTTTACTTATTTTATACCCACCAGCAGAGTATGAGAGTTCTAGTTGTTCCATATCCTTATCAACATTTGGTATTGTCAGTCTTTTTAATTTTAGCCATTTATGTAATGGTATCTCATTGTGGTTTTAATTTGTGTTTCCTCAAGTACTAATGATGGTGAGCATCGTTTCACATGCTTGTTGGCCATTTGTGTATCTTCTTTAGCAAAGGCACCATTCAAATCTTTTGCCAATTGTGTTTTTTTAAAAGATTTTATTTATTGTTTACTTGAGAGAGAGAGAGAGAGAAAGAGAGAGAAAGAGAGAGAGAGAGAGAGAGAATAAGTGGGGGGAGGGGCAAAGAGAGAGAGAGAGAAGCGGACTCCTTGCTGAGCAGGGAGCCCAATGTGGGACTCAATCCTAGGACCCTGGGATCATGATCTGAGCCAAAGGCAGATGTCTAAGCGACTGAGCCACCCAGGCACCCCCAATTATGGTTTTATAGGGCTGTTTACCATTTAAAAATTGAGTTCTTTATGAATTGAGTAAGAGTTCTTTATGTATTCTGGATCTTTTATTGGATACATATTTTGCAAATATTTTTTCCCATTCTGTGGCTTATCCTTTTCTCAACAGTATCATTTGAAGAGCAGTTGTTTTGATAAAATCCAGTATATCAGTTTTTTCTCTGGTGTGTTGTGCTTCTCTGTGTCATATTTAAGAAGTCATAGCCTAACTTAGAGTCAGTCACAAGGTCTCTGTGTTTTCTTCTAGAAGTTTTATAGTTGGAGGCTTTGCATTTAGATTTATGATCTTTATTGAGATAATTTTTGTGTATTAACTTTTTTTTTGCAAATTATGCCTTTATTTTATTAAAAAAGCTTTATTCATGGTGATGTTTTTTATTAGAGTAAGAGAAAAATGGAAGACATCCTTAATGCATATAAATAAGGACTTAGAGAATTTACTTAGGTAAATTATGGTACAGCCACATCATAGAATATGAAAAGGAAATGTCCAGATGTAAAAAATAAGGAGAGATAAGCACTTGAGTTGATTTCTTTTGATTTGCAAATATAGTCTATTTATTTATTAATTTTTTAAATTGGAGTTCAATTTGCCAACATAAAGCATATCACCCAGTGCTCATCCTATCAAGTGCCCCCATCAGTGCCTGTCACCCAGTCACCCCATCCTCCTGCCCACCTCCCCTTTCATTACCCCTTGTTCATTTCCCAGAGTTAGGTGTCTCTCCTGTTCTGTCTCCCTCACTGATATTTCCCACTCATTTTCTCTCCTTTCCCCTTCATTCCCTTTCACCATTTTTTATATTCCCCAAATGAATGAGACCATATAATGTTTGTCCTTCTCTGATTGACTTATTTACTCAGCATAATACCCTCCAGTTCCATCCTCGTTGAAGCAAATGGTGGGTATTTGTTGTTTCTAATGGCTGAGGAATATTCCATTATATACATAGACCACAGCTTCTTTATCCATTCATCTTTTGATGGACACCGAGGCTCCTTCCACAGTTTGGCTATTGTGGACATTGCTGCTATAAACATCTGGGTGCAGGTGTCCCGGCGACTCGCTGCATCTGTATCTTAGGGGAAAATCCCCAGCAGTGTAATTGCTGGGTCGTAGGGCAGATCTATTTTTAACTCTTGGAGGAACCTCCACACAGTTTTCCACAGTGGCTGCACCAGTTCCCATTCCCACCAACAGTGCAGGAGGGTTCCCCTTTCTCCACATCCTCTCCAACATTTGTTGTTTCCTGCCTTGTTCATTTTCCCCATTCTCACTGGTGTGAGGTGGTATCTCATGGCGGTTTTGATTTGTATTTCCCTGATGGCCGGTGATGCGGAGCATTTTCTCATGTGCTTGTTGGCCATGTGTATGTCTTCCTCTGTGAGATTTCTGTTCATGTCTTTTGTCCATTTCAGGATTGGATTGTTTGTTTTCTGAGTGTTGAGTTTAGTAAGTTCTTTATAGATCTTGGATACTAGCCTTTTATCTGATAGGTCATTTGCAAATATCTTCTCCCATTCTGTAGGTTGTCTTTTAGTTTTGTGGACTGTTTCTTTTGCTGTGCAGAAGCTTTTTATCTTGATGAAGTCCCAATAGTTCATTTTTGCTTTTGTTTCTCTTGCTTTCATGGATGAATCTTGCAAGAAGTTGCTGTGGCCAAGTTCAAAAAGGGTGTTGCCTGTGTTCTCCTCTAGGATTTTGATGGAATCTTGTCTCACATTTAGATCTTTCATCCATTTTTAGTTTATCTTTGTGTATGGTGTAAGAGAATGGTCTAGTTTCATTCTTCTGCACTTGGCTGTTCAATTTTCCCAGCACTTGGCTGTCCTTTCTCCAGTGGATGGTCTTTCCTGCTTTGACGAATATTAGTTGACCATAGAGTTGAGGGCCTATTTCTGGGTATTTTTAAAATACTTATTAGAGAGAGAGAGAGAGAGAGAGAGAGAGAGAGAGAGAGAAATATACGTGCATACGCACAAACTGGATGAGGGGCAGAGGGAGGAGCAGGGAGCCTGATGTAGGGCTTGACCATGACCTGAGCCGAGGGCAGATGCTTTACCGACTGAGTCACCCAGGTGCCCCTGTGTATTAACTTCTGTAGTAAGTGTTGTTTTTCATTTTTTTTGTACATGAAAATGTTCCAGTACCATTTGTTAAAAAAAAGAAAAAAAACCCCCAAACTGTCCGTTCTTCATTAAATTACCTTGGCGCTTGTATTGAAAATCTTTTTTGTATGTGGGTGTGTGTATGTGTTGAAAATCTAAAAAAAAAGAAAAAGAAAAAGAAAGAAAAAGAAAATCTATTCACCATATATATGTGCATCTTTCAGGACTTTATTCTGTGTCCTTGGTGTATATGTCAGTCCTTGTGCAATATCACTCTATCTTGATTAAATATTGCCTTTGGATAAATTATTAAATCCAGTTTATTAATATTTTCTTTTATGGTTAGTACATTTCTATGTCTATCTAAGAAATTTGTGTGCATGGTACATGGATTTGTTTATTTAAGTCTTCAAAGATTTACTTTTAATCATCTCTATACATATATCTTCACCTTCTAGAATTACAAGATTACTTATTCAACTAATGGGAGCAACTGATAACACTTGAGATCAAGAATTCAGTTATGGTTGAGAGATTTGAGAGAAGGGCATAGAAACCTAGGTATACCTTTGATGTGTGACCCATCCCTCAGTTTTTCAACTGAGCCCCTTTGTAAGTAGTGGGACTTATTTTAATGTAATAACAACTTTTTGCCCTCTGATTAGAGTTGGTCAGTGCCTTCACTCCTTCATCTCCCTTTACTTTCTGCTTCAATTCAGCACGTTCTATATATTTCATTTTGTCTTTTTCCTTTAGCCACTTGGCTGTGGTCTTTAATTGAAAACATCCTCACTCACAGTAGTATTGAATATTCAATTCATTTGATTTTTTTTAAAGATTTCATTTATTTATTTATTCATGAGAGACACACAGAGAGAGGCAGAGACACAGGCAGAGGGAGAAGCAGGCTCCATGCAGGGAGCCCGACGTGGTACTCGATCACAGGTCTCCCTGGGCTGAAGGCCTGCTAAACCACCGAGCCACCCGGGCTGCCCTCATTTGATTATTCTAATCTGACTTTCAGGGCTGATATCTCAAAAGGGGAGGTTGTGCTTTGTGAGTCATTTATGTATGTGGGTGGCTCCTGAAGGCATGGGTCCTGAGAGACTGCAGAGGGAGATGAGAGCCCAGAAGGAACCTGAGCAACTCTAGCATTTCATAATCAAGTAGAGGAGGCAGGAGCCTCTTTAGTGTCTGCTCATTTTGTGTCTTTTTTTTTCCTTTTTATTTATTTATTTATTTTTTATTTTGTGTCTTCAACCTGAAATTCCTTTCTTTGTCTTCTCTGCTTATTGAAATACTCATCTTTAAAGGATCAGTTCAAGTGCCACTCCTTTTGAAAAGGCTTCTTTTATATTCCCAGTTAATTGTGCTTTGTGTCTTTGCACAGAGCACCACTTTTACCTATCTTAATAGAGCTTGGGTTTTATCCTTTGTTCGGTATTTGTTAATATGTCTCTCTCACTAGATTTCCAAGTTCTTTTGTAGTAGACTGTGTATCTTCTATCTACAACAGCACCAAGCACATAGGAATTCTGTAAATATTTGTTAAATAAATGACTATATCACACCTGGAAACAGATGGTGGTAATGTAGAAAGGAACAAGAAAGGCTTTAGGAAAGTGGTGGGATTTATGTCATCTTAAAGGATGGATAGGATTTCAAGAAGCAGCAGAAGGAAGGGTATCTCATGCAGATAGAACAACATGATGAGTTTTGAGCTAGGCCACAGGATAGGTGTAGGTGGTAGATTCAGGTGGCTTTGAAATTGTGAGGGGCCTTAAATAGGCCCAGCAGAAAATTTTTTATTCAGTTTGGTAGTCAGTGAAATTACTGAAGCAGGTAGGTGGTTTGGGCAGAAAGTCCATATCTTTTTTTTTTTTTTTTTTTAAAGATTTTATTTATTTGAGAGAGAGAGAGAGAGAGAGAATGCATGCACAGAAGCAGGAGGAGAAGCAGAGAGAGAAGCGGGCTCCCCGCTGAGCAGGGAGCCTGATGCAGGGCTTGAACCCAGGACCCTGGGACCATGATCTGAGCCGAAGGCAGACACTTAACTGACTGAGCCACCCAGGCACCCCAGCAACTTAGCCCATATCTGATATGTATTGAGTAGGTTGGAGAAAGACCCTTGTGGCAAGAGGAGTTAGGTGGCTACAGTATCAGGCCAGGCAGGAGCTAATGAGTGTATAAATCAGTGCCAGGGGAAAGAGAAATGAGAGAGTAAATGTTGGCTGAATATGTGAATGAAAGAAGAGAACCTCACACATTCAGTCATGCCTGGGGTTTTAAATGCCAAGTACCTAGAAGAGTAGTGTGTTGGTAGAAGAAACAAAAATGCCAGAAGGAGCAAGTTTTGAGGAGACGTTGGCTTGAATTTAAGTCTGTTAAGTCAGAGATACAGAAGGTGTTCTAGGTGGCGAAATGAATGTGTTCTCCATGGGCTTCCTTTATTTTAATTGTTTAGTTTTTATTTAAATTCAATTAGCCAACATATAGTACATCATTAGTTTTAGATGTAGTTTTCAGTAATTCATCAGTTGCATTTAATACCCCATGCTCATCCTATCATGTGCCCTTCTTAATGCCCATCAGCCAGTTATCCCATTTCTCCCCCGGCTTCAACAACCCTAAGATCACAGGCTTCCTTTATTTATTTATTTTTTTAAAAAGATTTTATTTTTTCATGAGAGACAGAGAGAGGGGGAGAGAGAGAGAGAGAGAGAGAGAGAGGCAGAGACACAGGCAGAAGGAGAAGCAGGCTCCATGCAGGGAGCCCAACATGGGACTTGATCCCGGGGCTCCAGGATCACGCCCTGGGCCGAAGGCGGTGCTAAACCGCTGAGCCACCCAGGCCGCCCCACAGCCTTCTTTTAAATAAGAAATTACCTTGCATTATACACATAATCATGGTCTGACCACAGGCACACCTGTGAGTAATGGGAGAATAATGAGAGGTGGATATTCTATTGCCATATTAAATATTTCTGTGTATATACCTCTTTTATAGAACTCATATTGTGTTTATTCATATGCCTGTTTCTGACTGGATGGAGCTGTTGGAGGACAAGGACAGTGTATTATTTATCGTTGTTGTAGATTGCCTGGCATATTGAGGACATACAGGAAAAGTTTGAGTTAATCAATTAGTGACTCACAATACATAGATCTTTGAACAAGTAATTGTCTTGTTAGAAGACTTGACTTTTGCAGTTTTTACAAGTTTTACCAACATGGTCATGACTCTTCTACCGCTCCATAATATGGGCTTAAGTGGGTTTTCGGATAGGCCTTGATTGAATCCCAACGCTACCAATTTACCATCTGCTCTTTTTAATTCATTTAACCATAAAAATTGACCCTTTTATTTTTTATTTTTTTAAGATTTTAAAAATTTATTTATTCATGAGAGACAGAGAGAGAGAGAGAGAGAGGCAGAGACACAGGCAGAGAGAGAAGCAGGCTCCACGCAGGGAGCCCAATGCGGGACTCGATCCCGGGACACCAGGACCATGCCCTGGGCCAAAGGCAGGCACCAAACTGCTGAGCTATCCAGGGATTCCCAAATTCACCCTTTTAAAGTGTTACAATTCAGTTGTTTTTAGTGTATTTACAAGGTTGTATAACTATCACCACTATCTAATTCCAGAATGTTTTTTTTTTTTTAAGATTTTATTTATTTATTCATGAGAGACACAGAGAGAGAGGCAGAGATACAGACAGAGGGAGAAGCAGGCTCTGTGCAGGGAGCCCGATGTGGGACTTGATCCCGGGTCTCTAGGATCAGGCCCTGTGCTGAAGGCGGTGCGAAACCGCTGAGCCACCCAGGCTGCTCCAGAATATCTTCATCACCCCAAAAAAGAGACATCTTACCCATACCCATTAGCAGTCACTCTCCCAGTCCCTCTTTTCCCAGCCTCTGTCAACTGCTAATCTTCTGAACTTTTTTTTTTAGAGGATACTCTTAATTTTTTTAAAATATTTTATTCATTTATTCATGAGAGACCGCTGAGCCACCTAGGGATCCCCCTGAACTTATTTTTATTCAAGGAAAGAAATAAACGATATAACTCTATAGCAGATTTCTAATAATAATACCCTTCAGAAATCTGCTAAAGGGAGGCATTAATTAATCTTTCTCCTTGTAGGAAAGAATACTAGAAAAGGATACCATGGGACGAACGGTGAATGAAGGTAAGATTTGCTTTCTAAACATAAGATTTTTAGTTATTCATTTGGAACGAATACCTTCTAGTAGACTGAACTTTTTGGAAAAAAAAAAGCCCTTTTAGGGCAGCCCAGGTGGCTCAGCGGTTTAGTGCAGCCTTCAGCCCAGGGTGTGACCCTGGAGACCCGGGATCGAGTCCCCACATCAGCCTCCCTGCGAGGAGCCTGCTTCTCCCTCTGCTTGTGTCTCTGCCTCTCTCTCTGTGTGTGTCTCTCATGAATGAATAAATAAATAAAATCTTTTAAAAAAAGTCCTTTTAGAAATAAAGTCATAGAAGATGTTAGGTGTTTAGAATTGTAATTTCAGAACTGAGTAGCTATTAAACATAATTTTGTCTTTCCTTCCTAGTTTTATAAGTGAGAAAACTCACACTCAGGGAGTTTAAGTGAACAGGTCATAAAATCTGTGACAGAGTCAAAATCAGAGTCCATGGGAGCCCCGGTGGCTCAGCGGTTTAGCGCCTCCTTCAGTCAAGGGCGTGGTCCTGGAGACGTGGGATCCTGCCTCTCTCTCCCTCTGTCTCTCTGTCTCTCTTATGAATAAATAAATAAAATCTTAAAAAAAAAATCAGAGTCCAGGGATCCCTGGGTGGCGCAGCGGTTTGGCGCCTGCCTTTGGCCCAGGGCGCGGTCCTGGAGACCCGGGATCGAATCCCACGTCGGGCTCCCGGTGCATGGAGCCTGCTTCTCCCTCTGCCTGTGTCTCTGCCTCTCTCTCTCTCTCACTGTGTGCCTATCATAAATAAATAAAAGTTTAAAAAAAAATCAGAGTCCAGATCTGCTAGCCCTAATATGTTTGGTTAAAAAATGCTTCATCCTGGGGTGCCTGGGTAGTTAAGCATCTGACTCTTGATTTTGGCTCAGGTCATGATCTCAGGGTTTTGAGATAGAGCCTCGCATTGGGCTCTGTGCTGGGCATGGAGCCTGCTTAAGATTCTCTCTTCCCTCTCTCTTTTCCCTTTCCCCCTAAAAGAAAGAAAGAAAGAAACAAATAAATAAAAATAAAAAAAATGCTTCGTCTTGTCTTGCTTTAGTGAGAAGTCTGCTCACTGTCCCTTGAATATGCTGTACTCATTTGCACCCTCTGTTTTGAGTTGTATAGTTGATCCTTGAACAACATGGGTTTGAATTGCATGGGTCCACTTACGTGTGGATTTTTTTCTGATAAATATATTGGGAAATTTTTTGGAGATTTATGACAATTTGAAAAAACTTTCAAATGAACCATTTCTACACTATTAGTAGTTAAGATTTTGAGGAGTCAAAAGTTATTTGTGGATTTTCAACTGCAGGTGATGAGTATCCCTAACTCCCATGTTCTCAAGGGTCAACTAACTGTATTTTCTTTTCTATGATAGATTCTGCACACTTTTGGCATCCTAAATCCTGTTCTTTCAAGATCCAGTTCAAGTTCCGTGTCTCTTATGAGCTTTTCTGTGGCTGAATGCTGAATTTTGTCCTCTGCTGTTCCCAGTTTTGTCAAATGTTTATAGTTTGTGTAATCTTGTAACTAGATTCTCAGCTTCTCTAGAGCAGGACCATGCCTTTACAGTTTCATTTTCTTTCCTATTAGAAAATCTTACTGTAGAATTATTTAGTAAATATAAGTGTGTACTTTCTTTGTACTAGTCAAGTCATTAAATAGAAAGCAGCTTATATATCCGTCTCAAATGTTCACATATCTTGAGGAGGTACTGAGTCATAACCAGAAAGTAGATCTATTACCTTAAATTGTACACTTGGTATCATTCATAGATCCCTTCTTTGAGAAGCTTGTCATTTGACAACTTGGGCATCAATAAGGTAAAACAGTGATAGATTGTCAACACATTAAGTATGGTTAAATTCCTGAGTTCGTAATAACACAGCAAAACAAAACTGGTAATCTGTGGAGATTGCTTGGGATCCAACTCATTATTTTAAAAATTAGAAAGTAAAGGAAAAAAATAAAGTGTTGCTTGTGATTTTCCTATGTGATATGTACCTCAGGTAATTGAATTCATTGAAGAGGGGAGGTTTTTTCTATACAAGTTTTCTGGCTAATAAAGACAGGATGAAGGTGCCTGGGGTGGCTCAGTTGGTTAAGCTTCTGCCTTTGGCTCAGGTGATGATTCCAGGGTCCTGGGATCTAGTCCCACGTTGGGCTCCCTGCTCAGTGGGGAACCTGCTTCTTCCTCTTCCTTTGGCCCTCTTCCCTGCTCATGTGCACTCTCTTTCTCTCTCTCTCAAATAAATAAAGTCTGAAAAAACATAAAAACAGGATGATAAAATTAGGATACCTTCATTTTGTAACCGCTAATGAACTAATGGATCCAGGCAATAGCCATCCGTGGCTGCTTATATCACAAAAAGAAAGAGAACTAGATTATTAGGAGCCTCCTATGAGAAGTACACACCACCACCTGTGAAGTCACCATCTTTTCTCTCCCCCTCAAAAAAGCCAAACCTGAATGTGATTAAACTCTTCTGGATCAAAACACTAACACCTTATATTTAGAGAAAATATAAGGACCAAAAGAACTCTGCACCATAGGATCTAGTCCGTATAATCCAGATTGTAAAACTAAACTGGCATCATCAGCATCAAAAAATTTCCAGAGGAAGGGAGAAGAGAAAGAAAAGGAAAAGGAGCCTATAAATATCAAAAGAGACTTAAGGCACATTATCCATTGCTATATATGGACTTTATTTGGGTCTTGATTCAAAGAGACACACTTAAAATAGGACATTTGGTGAAATATGAATACTGACTGCTTATTTGATGTTATTAAGGAATTATGGTTAATTTTTCAGCATAATATTATTTTAAAAAATTAATCATTTTATATATATATATATATGGACAAAATGTGTTATTTGTAAATTCATAAGGTCTAGTGTTATTGGAGCTCCTCAACTTGGTACAGACAAAAATCTCTGCGTAGTCTTTTGAATCATGTTGTATTCCAGCTTCCTTCTTATGTTTTAAACTCTTAAAAGCGTGCAGTTTATTATTTTTTTTAATTTTAGAGAGGGGGAGAGGGGGGCAAGCTCCCTTTTGGGGCTTACATTTGAGTGGAATGAGACATACAGTAAATAAAATAAATGAGCAAATTGTAAGATACACAGTATGTTAGCGAAATTCTGTGTAGAAAATGAGGATATTAATTATAAAATTAAAACTGGGTCTTATTAGAAAATAGTTTGTAGGTTTTCTTTTTTTTAAGATTTATTTATTTGAGAGAGAGAGTGAGCGTGAATGGGGGAGGCACAGAGGGAGAGAATCTCAAGCAGACTCTCCACTGAGTGCAGAGCCTGATGCAGGACTCAATTCCACAGCCCATGAGATCATGATCTGAGCCAAAACCAAGAATCAGACATGCAACTGACTGAGCCACCCAGGTGCCCCTAGTTTATAGATTTTCTAAGAGCACTTTTAGACTTTTGCTATAGCTTTCCAGACTATTTTCTTTTTTTTTTTTAGATTCAATGGATGTCAAGAAGGAGAATCAGGAGAAACCTCCAAACTCAGGTATATCCTCTGTGCAAAATGGTAGGTTTTAAAGAAGTTCAGTACAATGTATTTTTCTTTTCACTCAGTGTTAGTATGAACTCTTACTGCTTTCAGTATAGTCTATGTATAGCAAACTCCTGTAAATATAAAACCTGAGTAATAGGAAAGGTAAAAACATTTTATTTTGAAAATTTTACTTTGGTTTTATTTTAGAGATAAATTGGTATGTGATTAAAGTAGAAAATATGCATTTCAAAAAAAAAAAAAAAAGAAAATATGCATTTCAATGCAAATTTTGCCAAATTAAAGGTATCTAGTTAATAATTGACATTTATTACCAATTAAAAATGATAATGTGATTATTAATAAAAACCCTTCTAATATTAGAATCAATGAAAATCCTTTTTTTTTTGATAGTCAAAAGATAGTTCATTGGATGAAAGCTTAGTTATTAGGAGGTTTGACAGATCTGTTCTAGAATTCTGGCCTCATTCTTTACTGGCCTTTTGACCTTGGGCACATTACTCAATGTTCTTAGTCTCTTTTTTCTTCTCTATAGCACAGGAATACTACTATTTACTTCATGGGACTGTTGTAATTAAATAAAGAAAATGAATGTAAAGCATTTATTATAATGCCTAGGTATACAGTAAATGTTCAGTAAATGTTTATTAACCTTGAGTTATTAATTCATGTTTTAAGTTCCTTATTGGGAACAGGATGTGTATAGCACTGCATCAGAGACTCAGGAGATTGAATCTAACGCATTGTACCTGCTCTTAAGGAAAACAAGAAAATTAATCATATGCACACAAAAGCTGAATAAAATAACTATAACAAACTTACTGTGTTTATCCGAGTTTTCCAGGCAAACCTTTTGCCCCTTGTTTATCTGTGGTACCTGTCCTGCCAGCCCCACTCTTGGGGTAGTTCACCTATGACTTTCTGTTCCTACAGGAAGACAGCCTATAGAGGTAATCTCCATGGAATCATTCTTTCTTTCTCTTTCTTTCTTTCTTTCTTTCTTTCTTTCTTTCTTTCTTTCTTTCTTTCTTTCTTCTTTCTTTCTTTTCTTTCTTTCTTTTCTTTTCTTTTCTTTTCTTTTAAGATTTTATTTATTTATTCATGAGAGACAGAAAGAGAGGCAGAGACATGGGCAGAGGGAGAAGCAGGCTACCTGTGGGGAGCCTGCTGCGGGATTCAATCCCAGGACCCCGGGATCACATGCATGAGCAGGGGAAGGAGCAGAGGGAGAAGGAGAGAGACAGTCCTTAAGCAGACCCCACCGAGCATGGAGCCCCACATGGGGCTTGATCCTATGACTCCAAGAATCATGACCTGAGCTGAAATCCAGAGTTGAATGCTTAACCGACTAAGCCACCCAGGTGCCCTTGTTTTGCTATTTTTTAAAAAATATTTTATTTATTTATTTTATTTGAGAGAGAGTGTGTGCATGGGGATAGAGGGAGAGGGAGAGAATCCCAAGCCGACTTTATGCTGAGCATGGAGCCTGACATAGGGCTTGATCCCCATTACCTGATCATGGCCTGAGCCAAAACCAAGAGTTGGACACTTAACCGACTGAGCCACCCAGGTCTTTTATAAATGCTCTCCAAGGTCATATGGTGTAGTAGAGCTTCAGTTAGAACCTTGGGTTTCCTGATTGTCAGGTTAGTGCTTAGGAGGTCACTGAAATATCCTGGTCAGTTAATTTTGGAATTATGGATCTCAGTTTTCATTTAAAAAAGTATGTGTGTGTGTGTGTGTGTGTGTGTGTGTGTGTATGTATAAAGATTTTATTTGAGAGAGAGAGTGAGTAGGTGAGAGAGAGAGCACAAGTGGGGTGGGGTTGGGGGTGGGGACAGAGGGAGAGGGAAAAGCAGATGCCCTGCTGGGCAGGGAGCCTGACTTGGGCTCAGTCCCAGGACCCTAGGATCATGATCTAAGCCGAAGGCAGATGCTTAACTAACTGAGCTGCCCAGGTGCCCCTAAATATATATATTTTAAAATTTTTATTTTAAGTAGGCTCCATGCCCAATGTGGGACTTAAACTTGACCCTGAGATCAAGAGTCCCATACTCTATGGACTGAGCCAGCCAAGTGCCACTGTTTTCACTTTTGACAAAGCTATCCAGTATTAATAAATTTAGGTACAACTATGACTTTTTAGTTTTAGAATGATAATCCATACCTTTTATTCAGTGACTTATATGTATGCTACATCATTTAATTCTCAAGTACCTTGTACTGTATGTATTACTTTCCCTCATTTTGTAGGTGAAGGAACTAAGGCTGAGAAACTGAAATGACTTGCTCAGGTCACATAGCCTGTAAGAAGCAGAGCCAGACTGGAAAAAGGCAGGTTCGACCTCAGAGCCCATATTCTTGACATTCTGCTGCATGCCATTCAGCACTGTGGTAGGGTTAGCTTCATATCATCTGCAAGTGGAATTAAACCCAGCTTATTTTTTTAATGGAACAATCTCTTAGATTTATCGTTAAAAAAAGCAGAGTGTACAGTGTTATGTATGACATGCTTAATACCATGTGTAATATGTGTATATACACATATAAATACATACACACACAGTGCTATGCTGAAGCTGACTCATACCAGCTTGTGAGAGCCACATGTGCACATCTCTTCCTAGCTTTGTAATTGTTGACTTTGCCTTGTCACCTTGTGATTAGCTGTGGTGGTAGTATTTATGCCATAGAAATCTGCAAACACTACCAGTCAGGCTTTTAATTTATTTTTCTGGAAAGCTGGTTGTTAAACATTTAACAACACTCCATTTGTGTGTATGTGTATGTGTGTATAAGCATTCTACCCTTTGAAGGATATATAAGAGGCTGGTAATTCCCACAGGAAGGGAAACTGTCAAACCCAATATTTTTATAGTGAGGAAATTAAGCAGGAGTATAAGTGGTTGATGAGAATTGCATTTTGTATGAATTATGGGGCACCTGGGTGGCTCAGTTGATTAAATGTCCAACTCTTGATTTTTGCTTAGGTCATGATCTTGGGGTTGTGGAATCAAGACCTGCAAGGGCTTCCCACTCAGCTGGTAGTCTGCTTCTCTCTCTCTCCTTCTGCCCCTCCTCCTTGTGCACATGCTCACATGTACTCTCTCGCTCTGTCTAAAATAAATTTAAAAAACCCAAAAACACTTTGTATGAATTAGTAGTACCTTTGATACTGTTATCAAGTCTTTTTCTCAGTGTCTTGACAGTCTGACTGGAACAATGAATTGAAGTGTGCAAGCCAGGCAAAGTACACTGCTTTCTGACCTTCTTCAATACCATTGTAATGTATCACGAAGACTGACTGAGAGAAAGGACAGCAAGGGTTTGTAGAAAATATAGATCATTAAAGTAATTCATATCAGTGACTGTACTGATGACTGGTTTACTGCTTTGCTCTGCCACCATATTCTTGATACCCTGTATGGAGATCTAATAGTCAATTGAGAAGCAACTCTGGTTCTTAGATTTTTTTTCTTTCCATAAAGCATTGCAGGGGTAAGACTGTTAGATCACATACCTAAACACCTTTAGTTCTCCATGAAAAAACAAAGAAGTGCCTTCACATTAATGGGATGAAATGATCTTGAGTATACACTTGTCTTGAGTAAATTTATATTGGAGACAGATGAGTAGAATTTGCTCTTACTCTATAAAATATCCTTCAATTGTTCTTAAGAGTCTACATTTTTAGAATCATTGTGCTAATTCTTCATTACATTGACAAGATCTGGAGTGTAATTTATATCAGAGCTGTTATCAGAAAGTTGTCTTATTATTTCTATGTTGATAATCAAATGCAGATCAGGAAATTTGAATTTACTCTTTAGGAAGTCTTTTTTTAGAGAGATATGGAGCTAAAGTCCCATTTTACTCCTGAGAGTTAGTATATATATTATATTTGCTAAAAATACCCTTCTTTTGTGTGTATATATATATTTTTTTCCCAGATGATTTCCACTGGGAAAATTACTTGAAAGAGACTGGATCTTTGAGTGCCCCTTCAGACTGTTTCAGACAGGTATGTCAAAATTCTATAGATATTAAATATATTAATGTGAACTTTTAATTTGTTGAGGGATGTCTGTGTGATTGTTAGGTTCTAGCAGTGTGAGGACATGAAAGGGTTGTAGTAGTGCCATTTAAGGGCCAGATGGTTTCTTTGCATTCATTCATTAAGAATTTACTGTGTCATGTATACTAAGCCCTTATGATTGTCCATCTGGAGGGAAAGACAGACATGTAAATAATTAATTATGAAAACTATGATAACTCTATACTGGGAGTGCTCACAGAAGAGGTGATATCTGAGATGGTTGGAATGAGGAGAAAAATATTCCAGGCAGAGAGAACATCCAAAGCAAAGGCACATGGATGTAAAAGAACCTGAGTGTTGAGAGATGGCATGGGGTGGCTGGAACACAAAGCGAGTGGAGGTGATAGTGTGGGAATAAGGTTAAAGGTGTGGGAGCTTTTAAACTGTACTGAGGACTTGGACTTAGGCAGTGGTGAGCTGCCTGTTGGTTTATTTCAAGGGGAATGGCCTAATCAGATTCTTATTTTAGAAAGCGACTCAGGGTACATTTTATAGACTGTATTTGGGTTGCCTGGAGTGGTCAGAGGAGTGAGACCAGCAGTGAGCAGTGTTTTTATGCTGCATGTCAAGCCAAGGAGAGGGTTTGGAGATCTTTTCCTTGACCCTTATAGTTCTTTTGCTCACTATCTGCCATGACTGTTACTTAAAATATTTTGCAGGTATTCTGGTAACATAACTGACCATTTGTTTTTCTTACAGTTTAATAAAACATTTTAATAAAACTTTATTTGCATTTAATAAAACTTTTAATAAAACTTTATTTGTGTGCATTTTAATAAAACTTTATTTGTGTGTATGTGTGTGTGTGTACCACACACACACACACACACACATACATATATGTAATATATACAGTCCCAGGTTCCACCAGCTAATGACTTCAAAGTTGGCATGAAATTGGAAGCCCATGACCCTCGCAATATGACTTCGATATGTATAGCCACAGTTGTTGGAATTACTGGTGCCAGGCTACGTTTAAGACTGGATGGTAGTGACAACAGAAATGATTTTTGGAGACTTGTTGATTCTCCAGACATACAGCCTATTGGGACATGTGAAAAGGAAGGGGACTTACTTCAGCCTCCACTGGGTAAGGATAAACCGTTTTTAAAATTAAATATTCTTACTAATGTAATATTCAGTAGAAAAAGTTTCAAGTAGCCTTTTACTCATTTATTTTTAAGATTTTATATTAGTTTTTAAAGGTTTTATTATTTATTTGAAAGAGAGTACACATGAGCAGGGGGGGATGCAGAGGGACAAGTAGACTCTGCACTGTGCACCAAGCCCATGGGGCCAGGTCTCAGGACCTGAGCTGAAATCAAGAGTCAGCCGCTTAACCAACTGAGCCACTCAGGTGCCCTAGATTTGATTTTTAAATAATCTTTACACCCAATGTAGGGCTTGAACTCACAACCCCAAGATCAAGAGTCACATGCTTTACTGACCAAACCAAGTGGATGTCCCTGAAGTGGCCTTTTAGAAATCTCTTCTAGGCATTTTTGCAAATAGATATTTATTGTGGAGAATGTATGAGAGATCAACTCAGTACCATATGTTACAGAGTTTCACTTAAATACACGTTTGGCATATGTGTGCTGAAGGTTCTCCACTCCAGGGCAAGACATGTGCTGTCTTCAAACTTGAAATTTCAAAAGCAGCTCTACTAGGGCACACATGCAGATTCAGAAACCCTTTTGGGGGAGAAGTTTGTAGCATTTGTTACGAGTCACTTTTCCCCTCATTATTGTCTTTTGAGCTATTCAGCATTTTTGGCATGGCGGTGAGCACAGGAGAAGGGTATGATTCCACATTCAGACCCCAGTTTCAAACTTGGAATTTCATTACAACTGTAATGAGAAGAAATAGTGAGAGGGGTAGAGGTCAGTACCTTTAAGTCTTTGAAAGGGAGAAAACTGATGGAACTTTATAGCAAAAGTTTTTAAGTACAAAGTTCTCAATTTTTTTAAAGCACTTTAAAAAAAAGTTTTATTTATTCATTCATTCATTCATTCATTCATTCGAGACAGAGAGAAAGAGAGAGAGAGAGAAAGAGAGAAAGAGAGAGAGAGGAGAGAAAGGCAGAGGCAGAGGCAGAGGGAGAAGCCGACTCCATGCAGGGAGCCCGATGTGGAACTTGATCCTGGATCTCCAGGATCACGCCCTGGGCTGAAGGCGGCGCTAAACCACTAGCCACCTGGGCTACCCTTGTTTTTTGTTTCTTCTTTACAATGCTGAAAATGAAAATTCTCTATTGTAAAGCACAATGAGAGAATGGATTTCTTTTTGTCTCTGACTAGTTAATTCCCTTAGAACCCCAAATTTAAGATATTAATAATTGCCACTCTTATAGCAATATATTTTTATACTTTCCTTGCTCTATTTGTTAATTATTCCTAATTCCTAATTTGGTTTAAAATATTTTAAAAAATTAACTAAAGATGTGTTATTCCAAGAAGGTGGTTTGGAGTGTGTTTTCTGCCTTTTGCCTTTTCTTTCTTCATATCATTTATGTTTTAAATAGCTCTTAAATCATACAGAATTCAGCAAGAGATAGAAAGAAGTGTAAACCTGAGGCATAGTACTTCCCTGTTTGGATTTGATTTCTGTTTACAACTGATAATATGTTTTTGAATTTTGTTTAAAGGAAGCATAGCTGTTGTGATTGCCAACATTTCAGACACATAGCCAGATTTATGGTCACTGTTTTTCATGTTACTTTTAGAATTTGTTAATTAAAAATATGAAATACATAGTGCATGCTGATTAATATGTATTTTGATAGTACGTATTAAAAATACACAATTTTTGCCAGTTTGATCATTAGGTGCTTCACATAGTTTCCATTTTAATATAACACAGCTTACTTGGTTTTCTTTTATTTAAACCTTAAAGGTTATTAAAAGATTTTTTAAAGTTTTAGCATACAAACAGAAAAGCATACAATTCATAAGTGTACAGCTTATAAATGAACACATCCATAAAAACCATCACCCAAATCAAGAAACAGAACATTATCAGCACCCCAGAAGCCCCACTCCTGCTGATCCCCAGTCATAAACCTCCTATTCCCAAAGGTACCACTATCTAGACTTCTTAACATTGTAGATTAGTTTTATATGTGTTTGAATTTTTTTTTTTTAAGATTTATTTATTTATTTATGGTAGACAGAGAGAGAGAGGCAGAGACACAGGCAGAGGGAGAAGCAGGCTCCATGCCAGGAGCCCAATGTGGGACTCGATCCCGGGACTCCAGGATGGCGCCCTGGGCCAAAGGCAGGCACCAAACCTCTGAGCCACCCAGGGATCCCCTGTGTTTGAATTTTTATATACACTTTTATCTGTGTTTGACTTTAGGCAATTAAAGAATTAAGAAAAATGTCAAATTAAGATGATGATGATTACATGATGTAATAGGACAAGATGAGGGTTAAGAGAAAGGCATAAGGACCAGAGAATTATATTTGTGTTTATTTTTATTTATTTATTTTAAAGATTTTATTTATTTATTCATGAGAGACACAAAGAGAGGGGCAAAGACACAGTCAGAGGGAGAAGCAAACTCCCTGGGAGGAGCCTGATATGGGACTTGATCCCAGGACCCTGAATCATGCCCTGAGTGAAGGCAGACACTCAACCACTGAGCCACGCAGGCGTCCTCAGAGATTTATTTTTATGCAATATTCTAATGACAATGTAGTAATTCCATGTTGTGGATAATTATTTATTAGATATCATTGATAACACTAATTTATTATCAGGGAGTATATAATAACCTCCCCTTCCCCGCATTTTTTTTTCCTAGCAAAAATTATTTCCCTGGGTCAGATTAAGGGGATTTTGGTACAGGATTAATATAGGATGACTTTATGTCTGAACTTTTTTGCGTGTTTAATCCAAGTGATGGACCCAGCGACCAGTAATTGCCAGGGATACATGTGCCTCCCTACCTTAATGCATGTATCCACCAGGGATACATGCCAAGTTCTCTTTAATTTTGGCATCAGGGCAGGGAAGTGCTGCATGAAATGGATTGCTCCCAGAAGGCAATAAAACTAGCAGACCTCTACCCCCTGTTGCATGTGCCATATGCTGTGATATTCACCATTAATTGGTGACATCTCTAAAAAAGATACCGTTGAGTGTATTTTGATTTCATCTGATACAAATTCTTTTTTTTTTTTATTTTTTTTTTTTTATTTTTTTTTTTTTTTATTTATGATAGTCACAGAGAGAGAGAGAGAGAGAGAGGCAGAGACACAGGCAGAGGGAGAAGCAGGCTCCATGCACTGGGAGCCTGATGTGGGATTCGATCCCGGGTCTCCAGGATCGCGCCCTGGGCCAAAGGCAGGCGCCAAACCGCTGCGCCACCCAGGGATCCCCTGATACAAATTCTAAGAGAAGATCTTGTTTAGTGTATGTAAAGATTGCTCAAGTGAGAGCTATCTTTCTTCCTAACATATTGTGTGGAAAAATTTCAAACATAAAGAAAAGGTGAAAATATTTTACAGTGAACACCCACATACCCACTACCTAGGTTCTACCATTGTCATTTTACATCCTTGCTTTATCAGTTACCTATCTGCCTATTGATTCATCAATTTATCTTATTTTTAAATATGTATTTCAGAGGAAGTTATTGATGTCAGTACACTTCCCTCAAATGCTTCAGCATGCATATCATTGATTAGAGTTGAGTGTTTATTTACAGTTTTTTAAAAATTTTGAGGTGAAATTGATATACAATGAAATGCATCATTGTAAGTGTACATTTGCTAAGTTTGACAGAAAACTCTTTGTGAAAGAAAATAAGGCAGGGACTCTAAGGAAAAAGAAGGGCTGGAAGTTTTTTGCAGCCTTTGCCATGCTTTCGTGACTGTTGGTGGGAACTGAAAGCTCTTCTGGGTTTTGGCTTGGATCACCTCTAGTATTATGGCCCATTTCTAACAGATATATGTGTATGTTGGTGAACTTTAGCTACTGACTTCTCTAAAATAAGTTTCTACCCCCTACTGTTAGCATTGTTGCCAAATAATGCAGTGGGTACAGTAGAACTGATTGGAGCTGTTTCCTTAGTTTCTCAATAAGAAAGTCATTCTCTGGAGAAGAATGATAAACAAAACCTATTTTTTATACCAACTTGCTGTAATATCACAGGGAGGCTTTTTTCATGCTGATTTATTTTATAAAATAGGTTATCAGATGAATGCATCATCCTGGCCAATGTTCCTCTTACGAACACTGAATGGATCTGAAATGGCACCTGCAACATTCTTCAAGAAGGTAAGAAAAATGTTATAAAAAGCTTCCATCACCTGAGCTATAGCTTTATTGTTTTAATAGGGGTACTTAAATACTTTGTCTTCTTCGATATGGAAAAATAAAAATTCTTTTTAAATTACTGGATTGATAAGTGTATTAATCTGCTAAGAGCTGCAATAACAAAGTACCACAGACTAGGTAGCTTAAACAATAGAAATTTATTTTTTCACAGTTCTGGGAGTTAGAAGTCCAGAATCAAAGTGACATCAGGGTTGGTTTCCGGTGTGGCCTCTTTCCTCAGCATATAGATGGGTACATTTTTGCTGTGTCCTCACATGGCCTCTTCTTTGTACATGTGGGGAAGGAGAGGTATCTCTGGTTTCTCTTCCTCTTATAAGAACACCAGTCCTATTGGATTAGAGCCCCACCCATATGATCTCACTTAACCTTTATTACCTCTGTAAAGGCCCTATTTCTGAACACAATGACATTGGGGATTAGGGCTTCAGTTTAATTTGAAAGGGTATCATTCAAATTCAGGATATCATTCAAGTTCACCATTCAGTTCATTACAGGGACTTAAACACAGAAATTTATTTTCTTACTCTGGTGGCTAGAAGTCCAAGATCAAGGTGTCAGTAGGCTTGATTTCTTTGGAGGCCTCTCGCCTTGACTTGTAAATGGCTGTCTTCTCTGTGTTTTCACGTGATCTGTGTGTCTGTGTCCTCCTTTCCTCTTTTTATGAGGACACCAGTCATTGGATTAGGGCCCAACCTAATGACCTCATTTTAACTTAATTACCTCTTTAAAGACCTTGTCTCCAAACGAAATCACATTCTGGGGTGCTGGGGGTTAGGATTTAAGCATGAATTTGGCAGGAGTGGGGACACAATTCAGTCCATAACAACAAGTCATAAAAAAAAGTCTCAATTATAATCACCCACTAGTCAAAATAGATTTGTACCTTCTTTCTTCACCTTAAATATGAAAGGAGTGCTCTACTGGAAGCAAATGTTCTTTGCTATTTTTTATTTACCTTCAGAAGTGAAGCTTCCCCTCACTTTGCTATATTAGTCATCCTTTGACATTGGAGAAAATGATGATGGGCCAAAAAACCACTTGAAAGTTACTTAGAGAGATTTGGTTTCAGAAGTTAAAGAATGTTAAAAACAGTCATCAGAAAGAATTTGTTATAAGGAAATATTTGTTATGTAACAGGGAAAATTCCAAAGATAGTTTATGCTCTTGAGAAAATGTTGAAAGAGTACATTATGTTAAGAAACAGTGAGTAAAAGCCAAATTTTAGTTAAATTATGGGTCAGAATATTTCTTTCTCACCCTCTGTCCTGATTCTTTTCTCAGTCACTTAAATTTTATTATAATTATTTATATCAAAAAAAAGGATTCAGCAATTCCATACATTTCTCAGTGCTTATCTCAAGGTAAGTGGACTTTTAATCCCCTTTATCTACTTCACCCCTCTCCCCACTCACCTACCCTCTGGCCAACTACCAGTTGTTCTCTATTTAAGAGTCTGTTTTTTTGTCTCTTTTTTCTTTGCTTTGTTTTGTTTCTTAAATTCCACATATGAGTGAAATCATATGGCATCTGTCTTTCTCTGACTTATTTCATTTAGCATTATACTCTCTAGCTCCATCTGTGTTGCAAATGGCAAAATCTTTTTTATGGCTAATATTTCATGTATATGTACATATATATGTATATATACACCATATCTTTATCCATTCATTTATGGATGGACACCAAGGTTACTTCCATATTTTGGCTTTTGTGTATAATATTGTGGTAAACATAGGGGTGCATTTATCTTTTCAAATTAGTGTTTTTATTTTCTTTGAATAAATACCCACTAGTGGAATTACTGGATCATAGGGTAATTTTATTTTTAATTTCTTGAGGAACCTCTCCACTATTTTCCGCAGTGGCTGCACCAGTTTGCATTCCCATCACCAGTGCACCAGGGTTCCTTTCCACATCCTCACCAATATTTGTTATTTCTTGTTTTTTTGATTTTAGCCATTCCAACAGATGTAAAGTGATTTTCAGTGAAGCTTTGATTTGCACTTCCCTGATGATGAGTGATGTTGAGCATCTTCCCTCCCTCCCTCCCTCCCTCCCTCCCTCCCTTCCTTTCTTTCTCTCTCTTTTTTTTTTTAAAGATTTTATTTATTTGACAGAGCGCACAAGTAGGTGGAATGGCAGGGAAAGGGAGAAGGAGGCTCCCCACTGAGCAGAGAGCCTGATGTAGGGCTTGATCCCAAGACCCTGGAATCATGACCTGAGCTGAAGGCAGATACTTAACTGACTGAACCACCCAGGCACCCCATTGAGCATCTTTTTATGTGTCTATTGGCCATCTGTATGTCTTCTTTGGAAAAATGTCTATTTAGATGCTCTGCCCATTTTAAAATCAAATTATGTGTTTTTTTGCTGTTGAGTTATAGAAGTTTTTTATATATTCTGAATATTAACCCCTTATCACATATATCATTTGTAGATATCTTCTCCCATTCAGTAAGTTGCTTTTTTATTTTGTTGATGATTTCCTTTGCTGTGTAAAAGCTTTTTATTTTGGTGTGGTCTCAGTGGTTTAATTTTGCTTTTGTTTCTCTTGCCAGAGGAGGCATCTAGAAAAGTAGAAAGATAGAAAATAGAAAGATAGAAAAACAGACACAGAGAAAAATGTTTCTATGGCCAATGTGAAAGAAATTACTGCCTATGTTTTCTTCTAGGAATTTTATGGTTTCAGGTCTCACATTTAGGTTCTTAATCCATTTCAGGTTTGTTTTTGTATAATAACATGATCCAGTTTTGTTGTTTCTCATATTGCTGTCCATTTTTCCCAGAACCATTTATTGAAGAGACCGTCTTTTCCGCATTGTTGTGAATTAATTGACCATTTAAGTGTGGGTTTATTTCTGGACTCTGTTCTGTTCCATTGATCTATGTGTCTATTTTTGTGCCTATACCATACTGTTTTATTACAGCTTTGTAGTATATCTTCAAATCTGGGATTATGATACCTCCAACTTTGTTCTTTTTTTTCAAGATTGCTTTGGCTAAGTTTTTTTGTTTTTAAGATTTTATTTATTTATTCATGAGAGATAAACAGAAAGAGGCAGAGACATAGGCAGAGGGAAAAGCAGGCTCCCTGCAAGGAGTCTGATGTGGGACTTGATCCTGGATCCTGGGATCATGCCCTGGGCCAAAGGCAGACGCTCAACCACTGAGCTGCCCAGGTGTCCCAGTAGGAATTGGATTATATTATTATTTTGTTGTCTCTTCCTAGACTGTGAGTTCCTTTTGAACAGTAAACTGTCTTTGTATTCTAGGTGTCTGTTGTAGGTCCTGGTACATACTTGTTAGATGAAGAAAAGATGGAGAGTACAGGAAGATGAATACACATATAGGGAGAAAATGGGTTTTGTTTTGGACATGTCAAGGTGCCTTTGGTAAATCTGAGGAGGGATGACTACTAGTAGACTGTTGAAAGTGTTTAGAACTTAAAAACGTTTGGCTTGGGTATGTGGATATGGGAGTTTTTAGCTTAAATGGTAATGATGGAAGCCTTGAGAATGAATGAATAAGCTAGTCCAGAGAGATTACCCAGAAGGAGAAGAGAGGAGTGTCAAGGTTAGAACCTTGAGAAATACCCACTCACCTTATGATATATAAGTATCCTTATCAGATAGTTACTAAAGGTTGAGAAGAAAGCTGATTCTTGACTATTTGGGGGATAGGAGGTTTATTGGTTACATTAGCAAGTACTAAAGACCAGGTGAAAAGCGTCCTTAGGTAGAGTTAAATTTGTAGTTGTGGGTGCAGAATATCGAAAGTTCATTCCTGGTGGCCTGAATTTACTTTGTGACATAGGAAACTGACAAAGGTTGGAGGAGAGGATTCGCACATAGATTGAATGTCTACTGTGTTCCAACACTGGGGTAGAGAACTTACTCTGTGGTTGAGCGGAAAGTCAGTTAACAAAATAATAAACATATAATGAGGATACATAAAATTAGTCGTAAAGTGAATGGTAAATGGAACAGCAGGTATATGAGATGGGAAAAGCAATGGCCTGGGAAAGATGGTGGTATTTTAGAGGACTCAGCTAAGGATGAACACTAAATACATGGTACTACATGTAATAAACATATGAGACTTTTCTCCAGCAGTGTTCACCACTATAAATAGATAAAGTGAATGGTGATATTTTTTTTTGGGGGGGGGATTGCCTTTTTTTTTAAAGATTTTATTTATTTATTCATAGAGACAGAGAGAGAGAGAGGCAGAGACACAGGCAGAGGGAGAAGCAGGCATCATACAGAGAGCCTGACGTGGGACTCGATCCAGGGTCTCCAGGATCACGCCCTGGGCTGCAGGCGGCGCTAAACCGCTGCGCCACCGGGGCTGCCCGAATGGTGATATTTTTTAAGAGTTTATTTATTTATTATTTATTTAGAGCATGAGCAGGGGGAGGGGCAGAGGGAGAAAGAAAATCTCAGGCAGACTCCAGTCTCAGTGTGGAGCCTGATGTGGGGTTTGGTCTTATGCCCTGGGATCACGAGTCATACACTTAACTGGGTAAGCCACTCAGGTGCTCCATGGTGGTCTTGAATTAAGGTTTGAAGATAATAAAATGACAGGAAGATAAGTTGATTTTGCGTAACACGATTCTCTGTAACCTGGATATGAAAGAACATGATAGAATGTTAGAGTGCTTGGTCCCCTTCACTTTTTTATCTCTGTCAGTGGTTCTCAAATGGGAAGGGGGTGGTGATTTGTCCCCCATGAGACATTTGGAAATATTTGGGGACATTGTTGTTCATCACAACTGTGTTTGTGGGGTTGGTACTTTAATCTAGTGAGTGGAGACCAGGGACACTGCTAAACATCCTACAATGCACAGAATAGCCTCCACAGTAAAATGTTGTGACCCCAAATGGCAGTAGTGCCAAGGTTGAGAAACTCTGATCTGTATTTATTCCTTGGTAATCTCATCTAATTCCTGGCTTTATTTTTTTAAAGATTTTAAATTTATGTATTCATGAGAAACACAGAGAGGGAGAGAGAGAGAGGCAGTGACACAGGCAGAGGGAGAAGCAGGCTTCATGCAGGGAACCCGACATGGGACTCGATCCCAGGTCTCCAGGATCAGGCCCTGGGCTGAAGGCGGCGCTAAACCACTGAGCCACTTGGGCTGCCCTAATTCCTGGCTTTAAATACAGTGTATATGCAGATGATTTTCAAATCTATATTTCCAATTTGGACTTTTGCTCCCAACTCAGACTTGAATATCCACTCAACATCCCTACTTGGATGTCCAGTAAACATCTCAAACTTCCACTTGCAGCCTTTCCTTATGGACGAAATAAACTGTGAAAGAAATAATCACTAAGGTTTTTGGCCCCAACAATTGGAATAACAGTTACCACTCTTCGAGATGGGAAAGGCTGCAAGCGGAAGTTTCTCTTTCTCTGTCTCTCATGAATAAATAAATAAAATCTTTAAAAAATATTCAAAATCCAGCTACTTCTTGCCATCTGTCTTGCTATCAGCTGGTACAATTTGCCGTTATCTCTCCCCTAGATTACTTCAGTAGCCTCCTCATTGACCTTTTTATTTATAACCTTATACTTTGTAGTCAACCCAGTAACTAGAATATTCCTTTTAAAGCATAAATGATATTATATCGCTTCTTTGTTCAAAATTGTCCAGGGGCTCATCATTTTACTCATAGTGAAAGTCAGAGTCCTTATAGTGGCCTCCATGGCTCTACATATGACCACTCATTATCTATCTGATCTCTGTTTCCTACTGCTCTCCTACTTGCATACTAAATTGTAGCCACATTCACTTCCTTTTTCTTCAAGCGTGTGGACACAACTGCTTTAGGGCCTGGAATACTCTTCCTGTAGGTAATTGCATGGTTAAGATTCACCTTTAAGGTTCTGTTCACATGTCACCTTCCATTTGAGGCTTGTTCTGATTACCCTCCTTTTTTTTTTTAAGATTTATTTATTTTAGAGAGAGAATGCACACCTGTGCAGGGTGGGGACCGGAGGAGAGGAGTAGTCAGGGAGCCCATCACAAGGCTCAGTTTCAAGACCTAAGCTGAAACCAGTAGTTAGCTCCCACTTAACCAACTGTGCCACCCAGGTGCCCCACCCTATTTAGTTTTCACGACCTCTCCCCTACATTTTTCTCTGGCTCTTCCTTACTCTGCTTTTTCTTTTTTTGCATAGCACTTATCATTTTTAACATAAAATATATTTTGCTTATGCTATTGTGTTTCTCAGCTTTCTCTTTACTAGTATATGAGTACCACAAGGGGAGGATTTTTGTCTATTTTGCAACTTAATGTATATCAGGAGTCCTCAGTAGTGTCTGACATTAGTAGGCATTTTGTAAATATTTGTGCATAGATAAGTGAAGTTTAAAGGCCTAGAATTTTTAATGAGATCAAAGAAGTAATTGATTAAAATTAAGGAAGTAGAAGTTAAGGATAGGAGTTTGTAGTCAGAAGTAGACTCTGGGAGTACAGCCACAAACAAAACAGTAAAAAAGTTCTTGTCCTTATGGAGCTTGACTTCTAGCTGGGGAAATGTGTAATAAACCATGCAAAATAAAGTATATGTTATGTTTGATAGTTGTACATGCTAAGGAAAAGGGAGGGTGACATTTTAGTTAGGTTGGCCAGGAAGGTCCTGCTGAGAGGTTGCCATTTGAGTGAAAATCTGATGAAAGGGAAAGAAGGAACCATAAAGTTACAAGGGTAAGAATATTGTGGGCAGATGCAGATAATGCTCAGACTGGCTTCAGAGTCTGTGGAATATGAATAGAAATAGCCTTTAAGGAAAAGCATATTGTAGGTAGGTAGGCAAGAAGAGGGGTTAAAAGAGCATTCTCTACTACCTTCTAGGAAAGAATCATTTTCCTACAATAAAAAAGAATGAGCCCTTGGTTTATTTTAGCTATTGCTTTTGCAAATTATATCTTTTTTTTTTAAGTAAGCTTTCCCCTCAACAGGGGGCCTGAATTCACAACCCCAAGATCAAGAGTTGTATGCTCTACCAGGCACTCCTACAAATTATATCTTTGTGTTTAGGAGATCATTCAAGAACTGATGATGACAAACCATATCCTTTAAAAACATATTTAAAAGCAACTGTAGATCATTACCTTTTGTGGACAGCAGAGGGAACCGTTTTGCCAATTATCTAAATCTGGAGGTAGCTTGTTTTGAGATAAAACCCTTTTACTTATTTATTCCTTTGATTTTTTTCAAATACTTGTTTTCTTCCAGAGCTCTGTTAATATTTATTTATTTGTATGGTTATACTAATGTAAGTATGATAGAGCATGAAATTCAGAAGAATTAATAAACAGCATGAAAATCTTAGATAATAAATTACATTTTGTCCATAATCATTGTCTGTTTTTTGTTACTTGTTAGCTAGTAGTGGGATTGATGTCATACTGTTAACATTTGAATCTTAAAATTCTCTTTCCCTGCTCATTCTTGTCTTAATTCTGTTTTGTAGCAGAAAATGTATATTGCCATTTGAACTTAGTTTGGTTTGCTACAGAAAGTCTTATTCTTATTTGATTATATGATAGTGTAAGGTCCAAGGAACCTCATATGTGCCGTGAATGTTTCCTCCATTCTGTGAATGTGCAGTGCAAGTTTATCAACTGCCAAAGTTATTCTTTGTTAAATCCACCTCCCTTTTTTCCTTCCATGTGTAGTAACAGTTATTTGACCTTTAGCCCCTTCATGAAGTGGCAGGCGGTAACTCTGCTTCTTACCAGCTATTTATTTATCAAATAACTTTGATCTTTGATCAAGGTAATTTTTGCCCTGCTGACTTTAGGGTGGTTTTTAAGAATCAAATTAAGATTATTTAATTAAAAGGACTTTGAAGGCTAATAATTAAGGAACTTTAAGACTTCAGTGGTATAAAGGATATCATTGGAAAAGTACAGGACAGTGAGATGAGTTTAAAGGGGACATTTAAAAAAGGAATCAATCTACCAGATATGTTTTTAAATTATATCTTGGTGAAAGAGTTAGTTGAAAGCTTGTTTACTGTTCTTCAGGTGATTACTTGGTTAATTCATTTAAAAAAAAATCTTGCTGTTGAGTATTCTACTGGAAATAACTGTGAATAAGATGTATCTGCTTTTGAGAATCCCTTCGTCTCAGAGAAGTGAATACATTTCAAGAGTAGTTTTGCAGTTGAAGGCAAGAGCACCTCCTTTGAAGGAATGTAGGAGTGGGCAGGAGTTGGCCAGGGAAGCCTTAAAAAGAACAGGAGAACTGGGCTTTGAAGTAGATCATTTGGAGTTGTCTAAGCAGATGATGTGGTAGAGTGTTCCAAGGAGTTGTCTGCCTATGTTTAAAATCTAGCTCTGACACTTAGGGTATATTCTTAGGCAATTGTGCATCAGTTTTATCTTCTATAAAGTGAGGATAATAATTGCATTGACTTTATAGTGTTGTTGTGAGAATTAAATACATGGAAAACATTCAGTACAGTGCCTGGCGTATACTAAACGATTAAAGGTTAACTTTTTTTTTTAAGATTTTATTTATTCATGAGACACACACACACACACACACACACACAGAGAGAGAGAGAGAGAGAGAGAGAGAGAGAGAGAGGCAGAGACATAGGCAGAGGGAGAATCAGGCTCCCCTCAGGGAGCCCAATGTGGGACTGGATCCCTGAACTCTAGGATCAGGCCCTGAGCTGAAAGCAGAGCTTAACCGCTGAGCCATCCCTGAAGGCATCCCTGAAGGTTAACTTTAATGTCGTTATCCTAGGGATCTAAGGGGTAGAATTGGCAGGTCGTGGTCTTTGAATATGAGTGTTAAGGGAAAAGGATGTGTCTAGTACAGTGGTTCTTAGCCTTGGATGCATGTTAGGATCACCTGGGGAATTAAAATGTGCTCATGCCTGGGCCCCACCCCAGACCAATTAAATCAATATTCCTGGCCCTGAGTTGTTTTGATGTTTAGTTGGGCTGATTACCCCTGGTCTAGGACTATTTCCAGGCTTCTGATTGGGTGACAGAGTTGATGATGGTGCTATTTACTAGGATAAAAAGCAAATCGAAAGAAAAGGTGTTACTTTTAACATAGCACTTAGGCTTTCTAAGAATCCTGTTAGCATTTGCATGCTTTAAATTTTTATAACTATAAAGGATGCTTTTTTCATATTGATTTCTGGATTGGTTATCATAAGTGAACCCAGACTATATGACTTTCATGTTCTTGTGCCTGTATCTTTTGCTTGGAGGTTTTTTTTTTTTTTTTTTTTTTTTAAGATAATATCTACTGCTGTTCATTCTCTTTGGACTTACCAACTTTCAACATATCCTATAATTTATATATTTATTAGGTTTGCTTGACTCCCTCTTTTAAAGTTTCTTGTTGATTGCTTCTCTCTTTTTCCCCTACCTTTACCCCAACCACTACTGCCACCACTACCACCAGAAGGTAAGTTCCACCAGAACAGGGATCTTTGTAATTTTTTGTTCACTAATGAGTCCTAAATTTCTGGTACATACTATGTAACACATATTTCTTAGATGAATGAATTACTATCAATATGGTTTTGTTTCCTTCTAGGTTCTTGGCTCTGCTCCAGAGTAAGTGAGATGTAGAGCAGAGTTTCAGAGAGATCACTGAGAACTGTTTTCTTCCTGTATTTAATTGATAAACATAGAGTTTAATTTTTGGTTGCTAAAGGTTGTAAGAATACAGTTGAACAACTGCTTCTTATTACATTTTAACAAAAACTTTTTTTTTAAATGTTTTGGTAGGAACCACCAAAGCCACCTTTAAATAATTTTAAGGTGGGGATGAAACTTGAAGCAATAGACAAAAAGAACCCTTATCTGATCTGCCCTGCAACTATTGGAGATGTTAGAGGAGATGAAGTTTATATCACATTTGATGGCTGGAGTGGAGCTTTTGATTATTGGTGCAAGTACGATTGTCGAGATATTTTCCCAGTTGGGTGGTGTCGCCTGACAGGAGACATATTACAACCACCAGGAACTAATGGTAAGATAATAAGTAACTACATGTTCTGTTATTTTATTTTATTTTATTTTATTTTATTTTATTTTATTTTATTTTTATTTTATTTTATTTTATTTTATTTTATTTTATTTTATTTTATTTTATTTTATTTTATTATTTTATTGAAGTTAGATCTAACTGCTATTGGCATTGAGGTTAGGACTTCATGCTCAGCTGGAGCAGTGGACAGGACAGTGAGGGGACTGTCTAGGCTAGAGAACTGGAGGTAGAAGAAGACAATAATTAGAATTCTTGAGGGCCAACTCAACATCATAATCTGAATTGACAGTGCACATCAGAGAATGTGAGCAAGCTACAAGTCACACTTGGACCGTTGAAGCCTTGCTACTGTAAGCATTTTGGGGTGCTTAGCTATTTTTATAGTTGATATTCAATTTAAAATTACACATGGTATTCCACTGTTTATATCTCAAAGGTAGTTTTTAAACAGTAAGGCGTAATAAATGTTATATACATGTTTTGCACAATTTTGGTCAATTTTTAAAAGTTAAATTGATACTTTGATAGTCTTAAGTAAAATCTACGTGTCAGTGAAAATTTTATATTATTTAGTTATTTATTTGAAGATTATATTTTATTTATTCATGAGAGATAGAGAAAGAGGCCGAGACATAGGCAGAAGGAGAAGCAAGCTCCCTGTTAGGAGCCTGATGCGGGACTTGATCCCAGGACCCTGTAATCATGTCTTGAGCCAAAGGCGCCACCTAGGCGCCTCATTTATTGATTTTTTAAAAAAGATTTATTTATTTGAGAGGGAGAAAGAGAAAGAGCATGTGTGCGCAAATTGAGGGAGGGGGGCAGAGGGAGAGAATCTCAAGCACACTCCCCACTGAGCACAGAGCCCAGCATGGGACTCAATATCATGACCCTGAGATCATGACCTGAACTGAAGTCAAGAGTCAGACACTCAACCAACTGAGCCACCCAGGTGCTCATGTCAGTGAAAATTTTAAACTATGGAAGCCATCATAGATTAACAGGTTATCATAGTTAGGTATTTATCAGTTGTAATATTGTGCTTCCTAAGTTGAATTCTATGATGGTCTATATATTTTCTTTCAGAAAAAAAATCGTCAAAATATTGAGGCTCCTTAGGGACTCTTCTAAGGGCTTAGACATGCCTAACCTGGTCTTCTGTGGTAGAATAACTGCTGAGATTTAAGTGGGATCTAAGGACAGAACCTACTCATTGGCTTAAGTTAAATGTAAACTTATTAGTAGAATCAAATGTAAACATTCTTAAAATTTATCCAACCAAAATTTATTTATTTATACCAGAAAAAAAGATGAGTGCAGAAAATGTGTAAGTAGTATGTGGCAGACTAGAGCAGTGGCTAGGTAAAAGCATATAGCCATATCTTGTAAAGGCTATTAGAATCTTCTTTGATTTGAGACTTTAACACATCCCATTATATTACAGTAGTACATACCATGATGTCCTTTTTTATTAGGTACCTATTTTACCAGTTCCCTGCTGCCATAATTCTAGGAAGCAGATATAATGGCTGATTTTTTAAAGTTTAATATGTTACAGATCTTTGTGTATATGATACTAAGGCAGTCTCTGCCCTCAAGGAGTTTACCTTCTAGTCGAAGAGGGATAAATATATACTTTAAAAAATATATATATGTATGTATGTATTAGCAAAAATGGAGATGTATGCTAGATATGAAAGTGGCCCAAAGACTTCCAGTTTGTTTAGGCTGGAGGGAAAAGTAAAGGAATGCTTGACAGAAAGATACATGATGTGAGTATTAAGAGAGGAGGAGTTTGCTAGGCAGAGTAGAGAGATAAAGGTGGGCTGGATACATCACAAAGGTATAAAGTCACACAGCTTACCCTGAAAACGTGGGAGTTCAGTTTGGAACATGGTAACTTTGGAATATGTAGCCAAGAATGTTTTTATCTCCCACTATTTAGTCTCCCTTTTTTTCTTAGTAACACAGTTCAGCTGCCTAACATGAAGACTACATTTACAGCCTCCCTAGCAGTTATATATGGCCATGAGACTAAGTCCTGGTCAATGGGACAAAAATATAGCAAGTGTGTTCTGCTTCTATGAAGTGTATATTAGAGAGAGATGAATGTACCCTTCTCTCTTCCTTCTTTCTGCTTCTATCCTACTGCTGGTAATGTGCTTGTTTTGGGTGGAGTTCCATCTTGAACCATGAAATGGGGACCATATTCTAGGCATAGAGTGGAAAGCAGAAAGGAACCAAAATCTCTGAGAATTTTGTGGAGCAGAGTTTTCATACTGGCCTGTTCCAGACTGTTACTTGAGAGAAATAAATTTCTATATTATATAAACCACTATTCTTTTAGGCTTTTCTGTTACTGTTAGCTGAACTTAATCCTAGCTAATTCAGGGTGACTTTAGGACACCAGGTAAACCTGTCCACTGGATAGCTGCACATGCAAGTATGTAGCCCAAAAGAGATGGGTCTTAGTTGACACAGCAGGTTTGAAAGCCATGATGCTCATTCAGATAAATATTCTGTGTGTCGGGTGGAATTATAGGTGCTGTCTGGGAAGGGATGGGTGGTAAGCAGCTTATACATCCAGTTGATAGCAGCAAGTGGGGGAAGCTTTGGGTGTGGCTTTAATTGTGCATGTGTAACAGGTAGAAGTAGAAAAGGACCAAGGACAGAACCTTTTGGGTGAATAGAAATCAATTCTGAGAAAAAGTATACATAAATATAGGAGAGTTACTAGGTTTGTTTCCCTAACAATAGGAGATGAAAGATTTTAAGAAGTATTCAACACTGTCAAGTACAGCATAAAAGTCAAAAGGAGAGCTCATTAGTGGTCTTAAGTAAAAGCATGGTTACTAGACTACTTTGAAAAGCCAGATTTAGAGAGCTAAGTAAATAGGAGATGCAAAACATTTTTTAAAAATGTGGTTTCATGGATACTTTCTGAGGTCTGCCATCTCTGTCTTTTATCCCACTAGACATTTCACCAGTTAAAGTAAAATTTAGAAACTTTACCTCAATTTATATCCCTTTACCCTCCTCCATTCATAATATAATTTTCTTAAATATTTACATTCATTGAGAATGAATTAGACAGTATTATAATTTTTGTTCAACTGTTAAACATAATTAGAAAATTCAGGAGAAGGAAAGTATTTTATTTACCTACATTTTTGTTATTTCAGTTTGTTCTTCCTGATTTTCAGATTCCTTTTTTTTTTATCATTTCCTTTCTGTTTAGAGAATTTCTTTTAATCATTCTTTTAGGGTATTTCATCTGGCAACACATTCTTAGTTTTCCATGATCCAAGAATATCTTTATTTCCCCTTCATTCTTGAAGGATAGTTGCTGGATATAGAAATCTGTGTTGACAGTTCTTTTCTTTAAGCACTTGAAAAATGTAGTGTAACTTTCTTCTGGCTTCCAGGGTTTCTGATGAGAAGTTTGGTGTTACTCAAATTGTTTTTCCCCTGTAGGTTCCATTATGATTATAAGTCTATGTTTTGCTTGTATTCTTTACTTCATGCTTTATCTATTTTGTGGCTCTATTATCAGGTGTGTACAAATTTTGAACTGCTATAGTGTCCTGGTCAGTTGAATCTTCTATACTAACTCTTTTTATGGTGACTTTTTTTTTTTTTTTACCTTAAAGTCTGCTTTATCTTATATTAATGTAGCTATACCAGCTTTTGTCTGGTTGGTGTTCTTGGTCTCTCTGTATCTAATGTTCAACATTTATCTAATCTTATCTGAAAAGATACATTTCTTGTAGTTGGATTTTGATTTTTTGGCTAGCCAGTATGTCTTTTTTTTTTAAGATTTTTTAAATTTATTCATGAGAGACACAGAGAGAGAGAGGCAGAGACCCAGGCAGAGGGAGAAGCAGGCTCCATGCAGGGAGCCCGATGTGAGACTCAATCCCAGGACTCTAGGATCACACCCTGGGCCGAAGGCAGGCGCTAAACTGCTGAGCCACCCAGGGATCCCAGCCAGTATGTCTTTTAACTGGAGCTTTTAATCTATTTATATTTATTGTTATTACAGACATATTTGGTTTTCAGTATGCCACCTTATTTTGAGCTTTTTATTTGTCCTGCCTTTTCTATGTTTTATTTTCCTTTCTTGTTCTCTTGGGGTTATTTTTTCTTATTCCATTTCCTCCCTTGAAGTTCTACATTATATTGACTATTTTTTAAAGATTTATTTATTTATTCATGAGAGACACAGAGAGAGAGGCAGAGACATAGGCAGACGGAGAAGCAGGCTCCCTGTAGGGAGCCTGATGTGGGTGGGACTCAATCCCAGGACCCCAGGATCACACCCTGAGCAAAAGGCAGAGGCTCAACCACTGAGCCACCTAGGCATCCCAACTATTCTTTTAATACTCTAGAAAATTTTAACATGCTTTCTTAACTTAATCGAAGTCTGAAATATCTTTATTCTGCATTAAGACAATAGAAGGAACTTAGAATACTCTACCCATTTACCTCTTTCAAAGTAATGTTACTGTTGTATGTTTTATTTTATTTTATTTATTTATTTTGAAGGGGAGGAGGGGCAGAGGCAGAGGGAAAGAGAATCAAGCAGACTCCATGCCCAGCATGCAGCCTGGTGTGGGGCTTGATCTTACAACCCTGAGATCATGACCTGAGCCAAAATTAAGAGTTGGATGACCAACCAGCTGAGCCTCCCAGGCTCTCCACTGTTGTATGTTTTAGTTAAGTGTATCTTTTGGGAATTCTATTAGCTATTATTATTGTTCATATAGTCAGTATTTGTTGAGATTCACCAGTGCATTAAACATGTTCTTTGCTGTTTATTCCTTCTTAGCATCTCAAACTTTTCACCTGGGATTAGTTTTCTTCTGTCTGAGATAGATCCTTCACATTTTTCTTCAGTGAGGGGTCTGCTAGTGGCATGCCCCCTCAGTTTACATTCATCTGAATATGTTATTTTAGCTCCTTCCCTGAAAGACTTTTTCTCTGGGTGTCGAATACTAGATTGACAGCCATTTTCTTTCAGTACATAGAAGATAGCATTCTTTTACCCTTTGGTTTCCATTACTATTGAGAATTCAACTCTTAATCTAATTATTTTTCCTCTGTGATGTCATTTTTTCTGTAGCTACTTTAATATTTTCACATCATCTTTGGTGTTTTGCAGTTTTACTCTGATACTTCTAGGTGTGGGTTTTGTTGAATCTTGATATCTTGGCAGAACCACATATATACAAATGATGATTTGTTTATTTTCATGTGTGAAAAACTTTGTATGTTTTATATTTTACTTGTTTTATCATCCTTAAGGATTTCAAGTGGCACAAATGATTTGACATTATAAAGCTCTTTTCATGACTGCTTTATGAATACAAATAATCCAAACTATGTTAAGGTAGAATTTGGAAGCATTAGAGTAGAAACAAAGATGTGCCCACTGTTGCCACATTCTGTTTTGTAAAGTCCCCAGAAGAATCTTAGGATTCTGGGCAAAGTATGGTTAAAGGTTGTTATTTGATATCACTCAGAGGTATTTCATAAATGACTCATTTTTATTTTTTCCCCAATCATTGCTTATTCATTACATTCATTACATAGATTAATAGGGTTACTGTACTTATACAAGGTGAAATACTCTTTGAGTAGAGAAAACATTTACTTTAGCCAACACATCAGTCATTAAATGACAGCTATGATATAAAAATATCATTTCTTAGATATAATGTGATATATTCTTAAAACCATAATTAAAATTATTTTTCATTATTTCTAATTTAACTGTTTTTCTCTAATAGAAAAAAGTAATAAATGCTCAAAGTGAAAAATTCAGAAGAGCATGTAGAGATAGCCATGGCAGATAGTTTGATCTGTATTTGGCTTCGTACTGCTTTTTCTTCTTTTTGTCTTGTATGTATAGCTTTAGAACACACATGGCCAAATCAATAGAGAAATGTTGAAATAAGTTGTGGTATAGTTTATTCTTTTTTTTTTTTTTTAGTTTATTCTTTAGTATTGAACCATTTAGAAGAATGAGAGGATTCCTGTTTACTAAGAAAAAAAGCTCTCTAAGATGTGTTAACTTGAAAAAGCAACCCTTTAAAATACATACAGTATAATACCATTAAGTCAAAACAAGTATGCATTTCTATATGTAACTGTAGATGTAGATATATACATACATAGAAAAGATCTGAAAGGCTAGATATCAAATCTCTAGTAGTAATTATATCTGAAAAGGGGTGTTGAGTAGTAAAGAGAACTTTTGCTTTTATCTGTGGCTTTTTTTAAAGGTAATTTAAAGATTTTATTTATTTATTCATGAGAGACACACAGAGATGAGGCAGATACATAATAGGCAGAGGGAGAAGAGAATGTTTTATATTATATTTTTACTGCTTTATCATCATTAAGGATTTCAAATGCCACAGATGATCTTGATCCCAGGACCCCCATCCCAGGACTCACAGTGGATACAGCTGCTCCTTCCACACCTGCTTCTGGGTCTTGAGGTTTTTCTCGAGCTTGTTCAGCTGGTGGCACATGGCACGCGTCTTCTTGAGCCACAGACCCAGGGACTTGTACTTCTTACAAGTATGCTCCACCATTTTACTCTTGGAGAATTTCCTGAGGTTCTCTTTCTCTTTCTTTTTTTTTTTTTTTTTTAAAGATTTTATTTATTTATTCATGAGAGACACAGAGAGAGAGGTAGAGACATAGGCATGGGGAGAACCAGGCTCCTATGGGGAGTGCAATGCGGGACTCGGTCCCAGGACCTAGGGATCACGATTTGAGCAGGAGGCAGACGCTCAACCACTGAGCCACCCAGGTGCCCCTGTGGCTTTTTTTTTTTTTTAAACAAGAACCTGTTTATAGGTTACATTTGTACTTTAAAATAATTAATAGTTTTATTTTAAAAGGGGATTATTCATCGTATTCTAGTTTTTTACCTACTTTTTCATAAAACATTGTGACTGTGTTTCCATGTATAGTATATCCCTGCCAATTTAAGTTTATTTCTATGTTGTATTTATTTCTATGTTTCTATGATGTGATCATCATATGGTTTTTTTTAAAGAATAGATGCAGTTTTTCTTTTAAGATTTTATTTATTCATGAGAAACATAGAGAGAGAGAGGCAGAGACACAAGCAGGCTCCATGCAGGGAGCCTGACGTGGGACTCGATCCTGGGTCTCCAGGATCACACCCTGGGCTGAAGGTAGCACTAAACCGCTGAGCCACCTGGGCTGCCCATCATATGGTTTTACCATAATTTACTTAGCCAAACTTCTGTTTTGTTTGACATAGATGATAGGATGAATATATCTTTGCATATTTCTAATTGTTTCCATAGACTAAATTTGCTGGGTTAGGGGATATGTTTCTAAGATTGACAAATTGTCTTTCAAAGTAGTAATACATTTCTATTCCCCTCAGAGGTGAGTGAAAGTGTTTTTTTTCCTTCTCTGGTCAACTTTGGGCATTATCTTATTATTTTTGCTAATTAAAAATGTTTTTAGGAGGTCAGTCAGTTGGGCATCTGCCTTTGGCTCAGGTGGTGATCCCTGTGTTCTGGGATTAAGCCCCACATCGGGCTCCCCACTCTGGGGAACCTGCTTCTCCCTTTTCCCCTGTCTGCTGCTCCCCCTGCTAAGTGCTCCCTCTAGTTCTCTGTCAAATAAATAAATGAAAATCTTTAAAGATAGACATTAAAAATATTTTTAAAATTCTCATTTTTAAAGATTTTTAGTGAGGTTGAATGTTTTTCTTTCCATGTATCTTGGCCATTAATATCCTTTTATAATTTTCCCGCTAATTACCTTTTCCCACTGTTTTCTTATTGTTTCCTTTCTTGTTGATTTGTTTTGAGTGTTTATTACACATAGCAATAAAAGGAAAGTTGTTAAAGTAAAGGGAAAAAAAGGTAAAACCTCAGTTATTTGCTTTTTTTCAAATTCCAGTATAGTTAACATGAAGTGTTATATTGGTTTCAGGTGTATAATATAGTGTTCCAACAATTCTATACATTGCTCATGCTCACAATGATAAGTGTATTCTTTAAAAAATTTTTTTTTATTTTAAAGATTTTATTTACTTGAGAGAGAGAGCAGGAGTGGGGGGAGGGACAGTGGTAGAGGGAGAAGTAGACTCTCTGCTGAGTGGGGAGTCTGAATGGGGAGCTCGATCCCAGGACCCTGAGATCATGATCCGAGCTAAAGTCAGACGCTTAACCCACTAAGCCACCCAGGTGCCCCCATGATAAGTGTACTCTTAATCCTCTTCACCTATTTCACCCATCCTCCACCCCCACCCTTCTGGTAACCATCAATTCTCTATAGTGAAGAATCTGTTTCTTGGTTTATCTTTTTCCTTTGCTCATTTATTTTATTCAACTTAAATCCACATATGAGTGAAACATGGTATTTGTCTTTCTCTAACTTATTTCACTTAGCATTATACTCTAGCTCCAACCATATTGCAAATGGCAAGATTTCTTTTTTATTTTCTTTATTGGAGTTCAGTTTGCCAACATACAGCATAACACCCAGTGTCATTCTTTTTTTTATGACTGAATAATAAAGTGTGTGTGTGTGTGTATCACCTCTTTATCCATTTATCTATTAGTGGATTCTCAGGCTGCTTCTATAATCTGGCTATGGTAAATGATGCTGCAATAAACAGAAGGATGCATGTATCCTTCTGAGTTCTTGTTTCTGTATTTTGAGGGGCAGGTACTCAGTAGTGCGGTTACTGGATCATCGGGTAGTTATATTTTTAGCTTTTTGAGGAACATCCATACTGTCTTCCAGAGTGGCTGCACACCAGTTTGCACTCCCTCCAACAGTGCACAACGGTTCCTTTTTTTCCACATTCTCGCCAACACTTGTTGTCTTTTGTGTTTTTGATTTCAGCCATAGTGACAAATGTGTGGTGATATATCCTTGTGGTTTTCATTTGCATTTCCTTGATGATGAGTGATATTGAGCATCTTTTCATGTTTGTTGGTTATCTGTATATGTTCTTTGGAGAAATGCCTGTTCATGTCTTCTGCCAATTTTTTAATTGGATTATTTATTTTTGGGGGTATTAAGTTATATCAGTTTATTATATATTTTAGATACTAACCCTTTATTGAATGTCATTTACAAAATACCTCCTTTCATTCCTAGGTTGTCTTTTAGTTTTGTTAAATTGTTTCCTTTGCTGTGTAGAAGCTTTTTATTTTGATGTAGTCCCAATAGTTTATTTTTGCTTTTATTTCCTTTGCCTCATGAGACAAATCTAGAAAGATGTTGCTAAAGCTGGTGGATTTTTATGATTTCAGGTCTCACATTTAGGTCTTTAATCCATTTTGGGTTTAGTTTTGTGTATGGTGTCATAAAAGTAAAAACTTTTTTCTCAGTTACTTTTTAATGTAATTCATGTTTTTTAAAAAATGTACAGAAATATTTATTGACTTGAATATTAAATAATTTAAGGGTCTAAAATAAGGATCTCAGCTAAATAGTTTCCTAAGTAATGTTAAATTAATTGAATTTCATAAATTTAAAAAAAAATCTGTATTTTTGCTTATTTTGAATATTTCTCAAACACACTGGAAATGTTTGGTTTTCAACCTTTACATAACTACTTTTCCAACACTTCCAACACTAGGATATGATACTTAAAACTTTTTCAAATACTTAATGACTTAAGATAATTCACTTGCATAGTTTCTTTTTTTTTTTTTTTTTTTTTTTTTTTTTTTTTTTTTTTTAAAGATTTTATTTATTTATTCATGAGAGATACAGAGAGAGAGAGAGGCAGAGACACAGGCAGAGGGAGAAACAGGCTCCATGCACCGGGAGCCCGATGTGGGATTCGATCCCGGGTCTCCAGGATCGCACCCTGGGCTAAAGGCAGGCGCTAAACCGCTGCGCCACCCAGGGATCCCACTTGCATAGTTTCTTAAAGAAATATAATGAGGCATCCATGAATGCCACTTGATTTGACTTTACATTAAAAAACCTACTTATAAGCTTTACTGTTTTTTTTTTTTCAAGAATAGTAGTAAAGCTTAATATATTTTAAAAACTTACACTAACAAATGTTTTTCTCCCTGTGTTAACACTTCTATAATCAGAAACAGCCAAGTTCTTTTCAGACTTATTATTGGTACAATAATCCACTGGGAAACTTACCTTGGATAGAAAATTCAGAAAGCTATGTGGCTTTTTTTTTCTCTTGTTTATTTAGGTTTTCCTTTTTTGGCCCTTATTATGACTCTATAATCTTTCAAAGCCCTTCACCTCTGGTTGGTGCTGTCACCACTCATCAGATTTATTATGGAGACCTGTACAGGGTATCTGGTGAGAAAGAGGAAAGAAGTATGTGTGCTATGTCCCTGACAACTTAAAGAAGGCTGAGTCAAGTAAACTAAAACAAGGCCCATTGTAGATTTTTTCTTCTTGAAGAATTTATTCGATCTTGCTGTTTTCTGTTTCAACTTGTTCCCCACCTCCGTTTTATTTTATATCTTTGTTCTCTCTGAAAAAATGATACAAATTTATGAATGTTCTGTAGGCTATTGATTTATTCTCAATTGTCCTCCTTTTGTCTCTGGCACATATAGGATTTATAGCCAGTCATCTCATTAGAGTCCATATATTTAATACATGAAAGAGCAAGATCTGGAATTCAGCAACTTAGAATCAGAAGTGGAACTACCATTATTTTAAAGGCTATATGTGATTTTCTTATTTAATACTTTAATTTTTCCTTTCTTTATTTGGGAAAGTTTCTAAACAAATAGGTTGCTATTTTGTTTCTATAGTTTTATTTATGAATACAATAATTGTAGGTTTCTAGTCTTGAGAAATTGGAAATAATTCAGAAGCAGAGGATTCTTTTTTTTTTTAAGATTTTATTTATTTGAGAGAGAGTGCGTGGGTGCATGTGTAGGAGTTGGGAGGTGGGCAGAGGGGGAGGGAGAGGGAGAGGGAGAGGCAGGCCCCCTGCAGGCTCCCTGTGGGCTCCCATCTCCAAGACCCAGGAATCATGACCTGAACTGAAGGCAGATGCTTAACCGACTGAGCCACCCAGGCACCCCCAGAAGCAGAGGATTCTTAAAAAATTTGACCTAATCTTAATTTTTCTCTTATTGTGAGATATTCAAAGTTTTTTTTTTTAAATAAATTGCGACATTGTAAACCATTCTACCTGGCTTTAGAGGTACTTAAATACTTTTAAAGTTAACTATGTAAATTAAACTTTGAATTTATATAATTTCTAAAACATTTTTGAATTAGTTTTATTTAACTTAACTCGAGATTTATGTATCATTGATTATAAATTAATGACCTACACTGGTGTGAAGTGTCATCTTGTAGCCTAATTCTTTAAGCAATTGTGACCATACAGACTAGGAAGGATGGTAGCGAACTTCCAGATGCTTTGAGTATAAAGTTGCAAGATCCCAAGGGTTTAGAAGAATTCCTCTGGTCCAGAGGGAACTGTGGAGGAGGGGAAAACCTAGAATCAGGAAGCATTCCTGTCTACTGGAACTATAGCCTATCAGTGACGATCTTAACTCATTACTAGATAAAATCCTTCAACTATTGGGTTTCCTACCTCCCACCTCTCACAGAAAAAGCTTTAATTTCTAGGTGGAACTCAAAGGTAACATGGCATTTCTTTCACAACTTTGTAAAACATTTTTGATATTTGATAGAACTGGCACATTAGATTTTCTTTCTTGGTAATTTAGTCATAAATTCTATGAATAGAAAAAAATTGTATGAATAGGAACTTTCTTCTTAAGATTAAAGTAAAATGCTTTGAACAGACTTTAAATGTGATTATCTTGGGCTCTGTTAGCTGCTGCTTTGAATGCTGGTTTATTTTGTGGTGTGTGTATGTGTATATATGGTTTAGGGGTTTTTTGATTAAAATTTTAAGGGTGTGGGTTTTAAAATCTAAACTTTTGGTCTTTGTAAAAAATGTAACTAGTCATTTTATATGGTGATCTTATTTTGTAAAGCCCTTCCTATGTAGTATTTTTCTATTGAATCGTTTCAAAGTTGTTAGTCTTTTGAGAAGCATTTCAAAGGTTCCATTGAGCAAACAAGTGCTCTATTCCCCACCCCCACCCCTACCCCATTCTCATTCTCTTAAGAAACAAAACCAGAAATTATGGCTGCTTTTGCTTTTTGTGCAGATGTTCGTAGAGTTGTATGTGGTTTCTGTAACTTGGGCTTTACCTTTCTCTAAATTTTAAAATTAAGATTTTATAGTTTTTAGACATATCTTTACCAACTTTTTTCCTCTTTTTATATGACTGTGTATGTTTAGTAAAAACCACATAGAGCAGCATTCTTCCTTTATGTTATAGTGGGTGAAAAATAACAGATACATATAATTAAGGCTATAAAAAGTTCAAGGTGTGTCATTCCCCTTAGAAAGCTTCTGAATGAACACTTAAGCATTTGTTTAGATTTTTGCCCTTAATATAGTTTATGGTAAAATACAGACTAATATACTTAGTTTATTTAGTACTCTTCTTGTTTGGTATAAATGAAATAGAAATGCTATCAACCCAGATTATTTACTCAAAAACCATGAAATTTAAAACAGCTGATATTTTCTTTTTCATACTAACAGCTTGGAACAAATGTTTTGCTTGTGCAAATGAGATGGCTATTGTGATGCAAAGAAGGATCTTGGGGAAAAAAAATGTTCTTTCTCTGTTTTGAGTATTTCAGCTAAATACTGCAATAATTGCAAGCAGAGCCTGGAGCTTCTTTCTTGTTTCTGTTCTGTGATATATTTTAACAGGTTCTCTTGAGACTTTTAAAATGTCTTGGTTTTTAGGACATGTGGTCCAGCGGGGTTAACTTTGTCTACAGACGCAATGGGTTAGCAGTTAGGTTTTGCATGTCTTCTTATTTCTTTCCAGATTCTCTGACCCAGGGTAACCTTTGGTTCTTCTCTGAAGGCAGGAGTGAGGAAGTTTGAGTAGGTGACTGATGATCACTGTCCATACAGCCCACAGACAATATGTGAATTACTTTAACAGTCTTCTTGGTCCCTCCTCCCACACCTCCTCCCCTTAAACCAACAAATGCAAATAGCTTCATCCCCATTTGCTAGAAATCCAGGCTGGCTCTGGCAACATGGGCTTTGTTGTTGACTCGCTTTCTCCAGAAAGGCAGTTTTATTTCTAGTAAAGGAGGAAGGCTATCAAGTGGAACCTAAGTTACATTAATGGTATACAGCAACAACTTGTTTCTCTGGAATATTTCTAAAGGTAGGAATTTCTCCAAGTTTCTTTATATTGTAGTTGGAGTACGGTTAAAGAAATTCATTGTCTGCTTTGTGAGCTCTTGTATACTAAATATCCCAATCATTTCTGTTGTCTTAAAATTTTTCTTTTTTGTTCTAAATATTATTCATTGAAATTGTTGGTGCTATTATTTGATTAGTTACTTCTAAAAACTGTTATATGGTACAAGAGAAAAGTTAGTCTTTGGTTATTTCTACCATAAAAATGGCTTAAAATAAAATAGAACAACCGTATTGTAAGTCAAACTTGATGATTTAAATCTCCAGTTTGTGATGAAGAGTGTTGTCAAATATTTTTCTATAGTTGTGAGGACTATGACATGATTTTTCATTAGTATTATATGATACATATTAGAAGTATTTTTATGATACAGAGATGCGGATAACATTTTACTAATTAACATGTAATACATTTTGTGGAAATTATAGCAGTGACTGCTATGATTTTTTTTTAACAGCATAATAGAAGTCACTCTAGAGAAGTCATTCAGTAAGAAAGAAGATGGTATGATTTAAAAACTGGGTGACTTTTAACAGCCCAGAATTGTTAGAGGAATTATGAATTAGACTGAAACAACTGAAGTTGCTTCTTTTCATGTGAACATTCTTCTGAAAATATTAAAGGTTTTGGAAATTGTCATCTTCTTTAACGTCATTGTGACCAAAATCTCGGTTTCTTTTGAAGTAAGCAGATATGAGTAGCAATTGTAAAATATAATGGTCTTCATGGGAAGCACCCCCCCATGAAGCTAAAGGGAGCAGTTTACAAAGCATCTGTGATGGGCAAGTATTGTTAAAAGAACATTCTTAAAACCCTTCTAAATTTTAATTGTGATTTCTAGCTGCTTCTTGCCTTTTTAAAATTTCCTTTCTAGACTGAAGATTTTTATAATTATATAATAGGTTAGGAAAACTTTATAAATTCCACTAAATTAGATTTTATTTTAATTTAGCATGTATGCCAAGAAAAAAGGCATTGTCATGTAGGTACGGAGATACATAAATTTAACTGGACTTCTGTATTTTGTTTTAGGTAGCGAGCTGTCCTTTAACCTTTTAATTGCATGTGGGATATTTTTCTCAGTAGCATATTTATAAATTTTCAATAACCTTAAGGTGCAATATTCTATGCAGGTTAAGGTATGTTTTATAAAGTATATGAAGAGTTTCTTCTCTCTTGAATTTTTTTATCTTAGATCTCCAAGCCCTGTTTTGAAATCGGGGAGATGAGAGCGAGTCAAAGCTACAAAGCGTTTCAGTATATTAGTTCAGTATATTAGTTCCAAATGTAATTTTTAAAAGCTCCTAGAAAAGACATAGCATTTCCCAAATAGGGATGCTCTACCAGACTCCTAAAACAAACTCTTTTAAATGAGATATCTACTTTAGTAGTGAATGGTTTATTTATTTTTTATATGTGGGAGTTACCTTTTATTGTATATTTAAAGTATTTTTAATACTGTAAAACTGTGGCTCTTGGTTTTGAGAGGGAAACCTACTTGGGTCATCAAGGAAACTCAGAAAGGACAAGGAAGGAATAAAGGCAACAGGGCTGGCATGTTCACACCGTTGAATGCCAACCATGCCAACTAAACCATCTCTTTTTGGTAAATGAGCAAGGAACTGGGCATAACATTCAAATTAGAATAGATCCAACCAGGGTGAAAATATGAAAGACTGGGCCCAGCTACCACTAAAAATTAAAGACCTTGTTTTCCTTTGTAACTTTTCCAGTGTTTGCCATCCTTTTTCCATGTAGTGATCAGTTGTAAAACAAACCTTTTTTTCCAAGATTTTATTTATTTATTCATGAGAGACACAGAGAGAGGGAGGCAGAGACAAAGGCAGAAGGAGAAGCAGGCTCCCTGTAGGGAGCCTGACACGGGACTGGATCCCGGGTTTCCAGGATCTCGTCCTGGCCTTCCTGGACTGAAGGCCGGTGCTCAACCGCTGAGCCACCTGGGCGTCCCAACAAATAAACCTTTTACAATTAAATGGCAGGTCAGGGTCTCTAAAAGAACTTTTATACTTGTTTTGGGCACAGTAGGAAAGTGAGAAAAGTGAAAAGTATCTTAGAGGTCTTTAAATAATGATAAAAAGAAGAGTGATGAGCAGATACCTGTGGGAGATGTCTGAACAAGACCAAGAGTACCCCTGCTGCTATGAATCGAAGTAGAGATTAATCAAATGTCTCTGCTGGTCGACTGCTTGGGCAGTAGAGATGCTTTTACAATTATATTCTGCTGAGTCAGTCTGTGCTACAGAAGGGATCTACTCTTTAATTCTGAAACTGCTGGAGACAGGTGCAGATTCTAAGGATCACTGCCAGTGTGCAGTGAGCCTGCATGAGTATCTAGTTATTTTTTAGTGGATGCATATATGCCTCTGTGAGTTGTATGTTTTTTTTTTTAAATCAAAATATTACAATGCTTATGTTGAATAATTGTTTTCTTTAGGGACGTGACTTGTTCTGTTATTCAAGAAAGTGGCTAGGTTTATCTTTGTTGGGGCATTTTATAGTTTTAATGACAAAATTGGTATTGTAGAACATTTAGAAAACAAAGATAAGTGATAAGAGTAAAATATAAAAATTGCTTGTATTCTTTTTTTTTTTTTTTACGATTTTATTTATTTATTTATTTGAGAGAAAGAGACAGAGCATGAGTAGGGGACAGAGGGAGAGGGAGAAGCAGGCCCACCACTGACCAGGGAGCCTGAAGTGGGGCTCTATCCTAGGACCCTAGAATCATGACTTGAGCTGAAGGCAGATGCGTAACTGAGTCACTTGTGTGACCTCAAAATTGCTTGTATTCTTGCCATCTGCTAATTTTTTGGTATATAAACCTCAGGATATTTTAATTAAAAAATCAGAAATGTTAATTAATTGCCAGTAGTCATTGAGACTCGCTGAGGATGTCTTCAGAAGCCTATGTTGTATTTTATTCTATGTATACAGAATTGTGTTGGTTTGGCCCCATCTACTTAAGTATTCTTACTTTGATATTTTAGTAATTAATAGTCATAAAATGTGTTCAGATTATAAATGTTTGATTTTGAGAGAATCCACAAGAAAATTTAAAGAAAGTACTCCTCCAGTATTTGATGGAATTTTTTTTCTTAAGGGTTTATTTAGCCAAGAGAATTGAAAAAAAGGAAAACCCCTGAACATTGGATTATTTAAGGGCATGTTCATAATTTGTTTTTAGAACTACTTTAGATATTTTTATTTGTGGTTTACTCATAAGCTCCCTCAAATTTGAACCTGAAAAAATGTTTAACCAACTATTTAATTCTGCATTTTGTTTTGTTAATAGAAAATACTTTAATTAAAAGACATGTCTTTTCATTGTTTCCCTTACTAATTAAAAATAGTACCTAGTTTCAGGAAAGAGCATGGGCTATTGGGTGAGACAATCCTGAATTTGAATCCCATTTCTACCACTTCTAGACTACGTGTGTGATCTGGGTTAGATGTTACTTATTGCACTGAGCCTCTGATTCTTTATATGTAAAATGGAGATGATAATATTTGCTTTACAAAATTGTAAGCACAAATTTTAATAATATATGCAAAGTCTATGGCCCATTTGAAGTATACAGATTTCATTTTTCCCCCCAGTGTTGTTTTTTTCAAAAGAGGTAAAATTCAGATAACATAAAGTTAACAATTTTATTTTTACTTTTTTAAAGGACTTTTTTTAAAGATTTTATTTATTAATTCATGAGAGACACAGAGAGGCAGAGACACAGGCAGAGGGAGAAGCAGGCTCCATGCAGGGAGCCCGATGTGGGAATTGATCCCCAGACTCCAGGATCACGCCCTGGGCTGAAGGCTGCGCTAAACCACTGAGCCACCCAGGGATCCCCTAAAGTTAACAATTTTAAAATGCACAGTTTAGGGTCACTTAGGTACATGCATAATATTGTGCACCTACCACCTTTATAGTGTCAAAACATTTTCATCACCCTAAAAGGAAACCTTGTACCCACTAAATACTTGTTTCCTTTCTTTCTTCCCTCTTGCCTCTGGTAGTCACTAATCTGTATTGTGTTTTATATTTAACCTATTCTAGATATTTCATGTAAATTGAATCATACAGTATATTATTTTGTGTCTGTCTTCTTTCATTTAGTATGTTTTCAAGGTTCATCCATGTCATTTCAGGTATTAGTACTTCATTCCCTTTTATGGATGAATGATATTCCATTTTATGCACGTATAACACATTTGTTTATCCATTTATTTGTTGATGTACATTTGTATTGTTTCCACCTTTTGGCTTCTGTGAATAGTACTGCTATGAACATCCCTGTACATGTACTTGTTAGAGTCCCTGTTTTTATTTATTTTGGGTGTATACCTAAAAATAGAATTGCTGGTTCATATGTTAATTCTATGTTATGTTTAACTTTTTCTGGTACCACCAAACTTTTCCAGCAGCTACACTACTTTACATTCCCACCAGCAAAGTATGGGGGTTACAATTTTTCCATATCCCTGTGCCCCTACTTATTATTTTCCTTTTTAATAGGCATCTTAGTGGGTGTAAAGTAGCACCAAATTGTGATTTTGGTTTGCAGTCCTTCATTTTCTTAAAAGATTTTATTAATTTATTCAGAGAGAGAGAGAGAGAGAGAGGCAGAGTCACAGGCAAAGGGAGAAGCAGGCTCCATGCAGGGAGCCTGATGTGGGACTTGATCCTGGGTCTCCAGGATCACACCCCGGGCTGCAGGCGGCGCTAAACTGCTGTGCCACGGGGGCTGCCCCCTTTATTTTTTTAAAAAGATTTTTATTTATTTATTTGAGAGAGAAAGCGTATGTGAGCACAGGAGCAGGATAAGGGGCAGATGGAGAAGCAGACTCCCTGCTGAGAAGGGAGCCGGTTGCTGGGCAGGAGCCTGATGCAGGACTGCATCCTGGGACTCTGGGATCATGAACTGAGCCTAAGGCAGGCACATAACTGACTGAGCCACCCAGGCGCCCTAATCCTTCCTTTATTTTTGAATAGAGTGTGTTCTAGAAGTTGATTTTTTTAAGTTGATTAGTATTTGAAGTTTTTTTTAATACACTGTTATATTAGTTTCAGGTGTACAATATAGTGATTTAACCATTCAGTGCTCAGTGCTCACCACCGTAAGTTAACTCTTAATCCCCTTCACCTACTTCATCCATGCTCCCCACCCATCTCCTCTTTGGTAACCATCAGTTTGTTCTCCATAGTTAAGAGTGTTTTTTGGCTTGTCTCTTTTTTTCCTGTTTGTTTTGTTTCTTAAGTTCCACAGGTGTGAAATTGTATGGTATTTGTCTTTCTCTGACTTACTTAAGTCTCTTAGCCTTATACTCTTTAGATCTGTCCATGTTGTTGCAAATGGCAAGATCTTTTTCTTTTTTATGGCTAATATTCCATTTTGTGTGTGTATGCATGTGTGTGTGTGTGTGTGTGTGTATCCATTCATCTATCAATAGATAACTTGAGTTGGTTCTATAATTTGGCTTTTGTAAATAATGCTGCAGTAAACATAGGGATGCACATATCTTTTTGACTTAGTATTTTTGTATTTTTGGATAAATACCCACTAGTAGCATTACTGGATCCTGTGGTAATTCTATTTTTAACTTTTTGAGAAACCTCCATACTGTCTCCTAGAGTGGCTACACCAGTTTGCATTCCCATCAGCAGTGCACAATGGTTCCTTTTTCTCCATATCCTCGCCAACACTTGTCTCTTGTGTTTTTGATTTTAGCCATTCTGACAGGTGTATGGTGATATTTCATTGTGGTTTTGGTTTGCATTTCCCTAATGATGAGTGATATTAAGCATCTTTGAAGAGACATCTTCAATGTCTGTTGGCCATCTGTATGTTTTCTTTAGTGAAATGCCTATTCATATCTTCTGCCCATTTTTAAATTGGATTATTTGTGGTGTTTTGGGTGTTGAATTGTATGTTCACTATATATTTACTGTTTATAGTTCATTATATATATTCATTTACATATATCTTCTCCCATTCAGTAGGTTGCCTCTTAGTTTTGTTGATTGTTTCCTTTACTATGCAGAAGCTTTTTATTTTGATGTAGTCCCAATAATTTATTTTTACATTTGATTCCCTTGCCTTAGGAGATAAATCTAGAAAAAATTGCTATGGCCAGTATCAGGGAATTACTGCCTGTGCTCTCCTTTGAGATTTTTTTTTTATGGTTTCAGATCTCAGATTTAGATCTTTAATCCATTTTGAGTTTATTTTTGTGTACAATATAAGAGAGTGGTCTAGTTTCATTCTTTTTTTAAGTTTCATTATTTTGGTTGTAGCTGTCCAGCTTTCCTAGCACCATTTGTAGAAGGGACTGTCTTTTTCCCATTGCGTATTCTTGCCTCCTTTGTTGAAGATTAATTTACCACGTAATTGTAGATTTATTCTTGGGCTCTGTATTCTATTCTATTGATTTATGTGTCTGTCTTTATGCGAGTGCCATACTATTTTCATTGCTATAGCTTTGTAGTATATCTTGAAATCTGGGGTTGTGATACCTCTAGTTAGTTCCATTCTTTTTCAAAATTGCTTTGGCTGTTCAGGGTCTTTAGTGGTTCCTTACAAATTTTAGGATTATTTGGTCTAATTTTGTGAAAAATGCTATTGGTATTTTGATAGGGATTGCATTAAATCTCTGGATTGCTTTGGATGGTATGGATATTTTAACAGTATTGGTTCCCCCAATCCATGAGCCTGGACTATTTTTCCATTTGTTTGTGTCATCTTCAATTTCTTTCATCAGTATTTTATAGTTTCCAGATCACAGGTTTTTCACTTCCTTGTTCAAGTTTATTCCTAGGAATTTATTATTTTTGATGCAATTGTAAATGGGATAGTTTTCTTAATTTCTCTTTTTACTACTTCATTATTAGTGTATAGAAGTGCAAGGGCAGCCCGGGTGGCCCAGTGGTTTAGCGCTGCCTTCAGCCCAGAGCCTAATCCTGGAGACCTGGGATCAAGTCCCATGTCGGGCTCACTGCGTGGAGCCTGCTTCTCCCTCTGCCTGTGTCTCTGCCTCTCTCTCTTGCTTTCTCTGTCTCTGTTTCTAATGAATAAATAAAATCTTTAAAAAAAAGTGCAGTGGCTTTTTGCACATTGATTTGGTTCTGTGACCTTACTGCATTCATTTGTCAGCTTTAGTAGTTTTTTGGTGTGGAGTCTTTAGGGTTTTTATGTATACTGTTATGTCATATGCAGATAATGAAAGTTTTATTCCTTCCTTACCAATTTGGATGCCTTTTAATTCTTTTTGTTGTCTGCTGTGACTAGGATTACCAGTACTATGTTGAATAAAAGAGATGAGAGTGGACATCCTTGTCTTATTCCTGACCTTAGGGGAAGAGCTCTTCAGTTTTCACCATTGTGTATGTTAGCTGTGGGTTTTTCATATATGGCCTTTAGTAGGTTGAGATATGTTCCCTCTGTAACCTACCTTGTTGAGATGAAGCATATTTTTTTTCCAAGAAAACTGTAAAATTTTGTGATGAAGCAATGATGATATATTTGATGCATAAACTACCTGAATTGTTCCTATGGGAATATAAGACCAGAGACAAAACTTAGATATTAAACATTTATTCATTTTACAAACATTTGTTGGATGCTCATTATGTAGCAGGCCCTAGACCAGATGTTGGAGGTATAATAATGGTTTGAACTAACATAGTTCCTTCCTCTAAAGGAATTCACGGTGTGATTGGACAGATATATAAGTTAAGATAAGATGCTGTAATATCTGCTGCTGGAGATATAGGCAGTATGTGTAGTTTATGAGCATTAGGTCCTATGGTGTGCCTGGGAGTTTAGTGCTAGAATTTTGCTGTGCTGGTGATTGAGCAGAGTTTCAAATGTATAGTAGGTAAGCCATTGATGAGGGAAGGCCTTTCTTGGATCAGCTTCTGCAAAGTCAATAAGAGTCAGACTATTTGGGGACCTGAAACAGATGATTATGGCTGAATCTATAATGATAATTGGAGAATAGAGGAGATGAGAGAGTTGGAGAATAGAAGATATGTAGAGGGCCTTGGACACCAGGCCAAGGAATTTAGATTTTAGCATATGGATAATGTGGCATCACTTAAGATTTTTTTTTTTTGAAAGATTTATGAGAGAGAGAGAGAGAGAGACAGACTACGTGTGGAAGGAGGGGCAGAGTGAGAGAATTTTCAAGCAGAGTCCCTGCTGAGCACAAAGCCTGACATGGGGCTCGATCTCATGATGCATGAGATCATGACTTGAGCTGGATGCTTAACTGACTGAGCTACCCAGGCGTCCCTGAAGATTTTTTTTTATGAGGAAAAGTGACATACAGGTTGGGTTTTATTTTTTTTTTTAAGTTTTTTATGTATTTAAGTAATCTCTACACCCCACATGGGGCTTGAACTCACAACCCCAATCTCAAGAGTCACATGCTCTTCAGACTGAGCCAGCCAGGTGCCCCACATATAGTTTGTATTTTAGAAAGATCATGATTATATGCTATGCAGTATGGATTGGAAGAGGCAGCCAGGAATGCCAATTTAGAGGCTAGTGTTATAGACTATGTGAGAAATCACAAGATTCTGAACCAAGTCATTTCATAGGCATAAAGAAAACTATCACCAGAAAGTATTTAGGCTTGCTTAGACATGTGGATGGAAGAAGAGTACAAAATGTCTTCAAGATTTCTGACCACTGATAATTGGGTGTAAAAGGTAATGTTATTCAAGATACAGCATACCAGATAAGCATATGAATTCTGGTTTTGGACATGTTGAGTGAGAGATGCTTATTTAAAGATTTATTTATTTATTTGAGAGAAGGAGAGCATATGCACCTGAGTTGGGGGAGGGTCAGAGGGAGAAAATCTTCAAGCCGACTCCCCACTGAGCACAGAAGCTCACTGTGGAGCTTAGTCCCACGACACGTGAGATCATGATCTGAGCTGAAACCAAGAGTCCCTTAACCAACTGAGCCACCCAGGGGCCCCAAGAAATGCCTATTTAGATTATCTAGTTGGCTATTGAAGACATAGCTCTGGAACTTGAGAGAGGCCTATGATGGGTGGGGGGTGGTTTATGAATGCTTAAGTGGGCAGGAGAATGTAAGAGCAAGTAATTTGGCAATCATCATTATATCTAGGCAGTAGCTGAAATCAAAGGAGTAAACTTAAAGCACTCAAAACTGAGGGGGGTAGAGAGAAGGTGGCTAATCCTGGGAAATACCACAGGAAATGTGACAGAGGTAGGAGGAGGACCAGGAGGGAGTGATGTGTGAGATCCAATAAAGAATTTAAAAAGACATTATCTAAAGTGCTTAGTGCTGTTAGGGGTTGTGGGTGACCTTAGCACCCAGAGGTTCCCTAAAAAGAGGTGTCTGGAAGTATAATTGCAGAGGGTTGAAAATAAGAAAATCACAGTAATAGTGAACCTGGGCTAGTCTTTCAAGGAGTCTAGCTCTAAAAGGAAGGAGTGAAGGTATTAGCTAGAGCAAATGTAGGTAAATAGGAGTTCCTTCTTTGGAGGAAACTTTTTCCTGCATTTGTTAGATATTGACAACAAGGTTTCCCCAATACCCTATCCCCTGATAGAAGAGGGCCAGGAGCACCCTCAGGGTCTGGGAAGGGTGGGTAAGAATAGAGGCAGGACTGGTGGTGGTAGTGATGCTGTTGCTACTGCTGCTTAACAGTTAACATTTATTGAATGTATATACCAGGTGCCACATGCTGAATTTAAATAATTTGCCCAAGGTCTTGTAGTTATTATGTGGTCAATCTGGATTTGAACCTAATCTAGAAGCAGAGAAAGGAATAAGTATAATGAGCAGTTGGTACCAGCGGGTCCATTTGATCTTTACCCTATTTCTTCTGAGAAGATTCGTAGTCCTCAGCTGGCTTCTGACTTCCAAATGCCTGCTATGGTGTCAGGAACATGCTTCCTTGTTTAACTTTCCACTAGTAACTACCCCCTGTGGTTTCCTTTAAGAGTTTTTCTTCACATAGTTGAGGTTTTCTAAAATGATTTTTTTTATTGCTGAAAATAAGGAAATAAACGTACATTTAAAAGATTCTCAGGGGCACCTGGGTGACCCAGTCAGTTAAGCTTCCAACTCTTAGTTTCTGCTCAGGTCAGGATCTCAGGGTCATGGGATCAAGCCCCATGCCAGGCTCTACCTTTGGCACAGAGTCTACTTGGAACTTTTTCCTTTTCCCTCTCCCTCCTCCAGTTTGTGGCAGTGTGAACTCTATGATTCAGGGAGCAAAATTACAGATAGAGGCATTGGACACCTCAACTGAGCTTTCATGAATACCAGGCCTCAAGTTTGGATAGTGATAGTGCAAGTGTAACTATCTCTGAATTTTTCAAAGTTGAAATTTATATTTTTCTTTGCATTTGTAGTTAGCAATATGCAAGATTTTAGTATAAATGGTAGTTTAATTGTACATGGAGTTTTAAGACTAAGGAAGATGACTTGCAAAGAATTTCTAAACCTGATAAAGGTTCCAAGGTCAAATATTTACAATGACAGATTTTTCTTTTTTACTCAGTTTTGGTTTCTCCAAACCATATCTTGCTTTTCTGGTTTGGCTATTCAGAATTTGACTTTGTTTATTTCTTGCCTCAAAATTCAGGGGATCTGTTTTTATAGTAATTTTTGCTCTTCTTGTCATATGGCTGCATATATAGTATTCAGTCTATTAGAGGAGAAGGAAGTCATATATCATGGATCTACTTAAAGAAATAGGAATTTTATGGATCCACAAATACACTCACAGGAAACCTGAACTATATGACTGGGACCATATTTATTTCTTCTGGATTTCCTATAAATTGCCTAGGATGGTAAAAAGTACACACTAAGTATTCAGTAAATGGTAGGTAGAAAATCTGGAGAACACTAAGTAACCATACTTTTTTTTTATTAAGATTTTATTTATTTTCTTGAGAGAGAGAATGAGAGCAAGCACAGAGGGAGAGGGAGAAGCAGACCTCTGCTGAGCAGGGAGCCTAAAACAGGGCTCAATCCCAGGACTCTGGGATCATGATCCAAGCCAAAGGCAGACATTTAACCACCTGAGCCACGCAGGCACCCCACAACCATGCCTCTTAAGTCTTTTTTAGATTAAAAGCAAGATACATACTAATTTATATCTCTGACCCATTTTTGTTTAGGTTCAAGTCAGCCATGTATAAGCTAAACCAGCACATATATAATAGTAGCTGGAAATAGGAAGTTGCTGTTCATTTCTAAGTGTATTTCCTTTTCTGTGGTAATTGTATGTGCAGCTATTTTTTCACAATTCAGAGAAGGCAAGCACTATCTTTCAATAATCATCTTCATGTGTCAGCAGAAATGTATATTTAATGAGTACTATTTGGAAATTAATATTAAAGTTAAATCCCCAGGCATGAAAAGTTTTACCAGTGTGTTTTTGTCTGTACTTCTCTTTGTAAGTATGCCTCTACATCTGGTTTTTTAAAAACTGGAGACTCCCTCTGTTAGAGAGCACCTATGGACTCTCTAGTGAAGTATTACATAGGAATTCATAAGATTGTCTTTTGCCCCACCCTCCCCTTTTTTGTAAACATGTGCACTTTGACTCAGAGGAGTGAATTTAATAGCCTTTTTTGTTAGAGGACAGAAAGCAAGGCAGCATATTACAAAAACATGCACTTAGGAGACCAAACGCTCTTAGCCAAATGCGTGATCTTGGGTAAATTATCTAACTTTACAGAGCCTAAGTCTCCTCATGTATAAAGTGGGGAAATGATACCTACTTCATAGGACGTTTGGGTGGATTACATGGGATAACAGGAATGTAAGTGTCTAGCATGTAATGGGTAGCCAATAAATATTGGCATCTGTTTCCTTTCTTCAGTTCCCCCTGTTCCAGGCTTCTAGGCCTCCTCTTGACTTTATTTACTGATTTCTGATCATTTCCCAAGATTTATTAATTTCTTTTGCATTTCCACAATTCACTGACTTCTCATCTCCTAGATATTTTTCTTACCTGAATATTCTCTATTCTATCTGAAGATAAGCTGAAGAATCAGGTAGGGTTTGTGTTATTCACATAAAAGTTTTATTAAAGATGGTTATATATGTATAACTATATATATAAACATATATATACACACATATACATGTATATATATATGTATATATATATATATGCCTCCTATATATTTTACATACTGTTTTCAAAAAAGTTTTTACTTACTTTGTGGCCACTGTGAACACATGGTTATAGGGCTATATATTGTTTGAACCTTATCATTTAAAAAAATGTATTTTGTGTTGGAAATAATTTAATTAATACTTAATAGAGTTTCAGCATGGTGTATATGTTATATGATTGCTTCTTAGGGATAATAAATACATGTGTGATGTAGATAGTTTGATTTTGATGTCTAATATATTGCATGATTACTCTTTCCTCCTTAGTTAAAATAGTTTAAAAAGTGTTTTTTCTAGGTGTTGGGGATATGGCAATAAACGAAGCTGAGTATTTGCCTTTGAAAAGCTTGCTTTCTAAAGTGAAATTTTCTTTTCATATATAAAATTTTTTTTATGATGCTTTTTTCTTATTTTGCTCATACTTGTGTATATACCATGAATTAAGGAGCTTGTATTGTAATAGAATATTACATTTTAGGAGAATATTTAAAGCTGTAGCTCAAGTATTTGTGTCCTAAGATTTATTCATTTCAAATATCAAATTTTAAATTTTAAAATGCCCAAATTCAGGGTTCCTTGGTGGTTCTGTTGGTTTAGTATCTGCCTTCGGCTCAGGTCATGATCCCAGGGTCCTAGGATCTTGAGCCCCACATCAGGGAGCCTGCTTCTCCCTCTCCTGCTGCTGCTCTTCCTGCCTGTACTCTTTCACTCTCTCTGTCAAATAAATAAATAAAATCTTTAAGAAAAATAAATAAAATGCCAAAATTCTTAGATCAATAATGATTTCATTACATTTTTCATGTTCCACAAAGTTACTATTTTATTTGTTACAACTTTATTACATATTATGTATAGAACATACTGGTTTTGGAGGAATAACATTGGCTTACAGGTTGAAAATAGTTTTTGTTCATTCACTGAATATTTTTTGAGGACCTTATATTCTCTTAGGTTCTCTCTTAAACTAGCCTGGCACAAGAACTTAAATACAGGTCCAAAGCTCAATCTGTTTCCTTTCCTTCATGCCATGTATTGAAGTGGAGACCAGAACTGTGGACATGAATAGATTAGTCAAGACAGTGAGGATTTATTTAGATTTAGTAACTAGGACTTGTCATTACTGACCTGTGAAAGAATTTCTTTAAAATGTGTTTGGAAGAAGAAAAGCTTATTACAGGGGACTAAGGAAACACAATAATAAGGAAATTGAAGTATCAAGTATAAGGTGATTCTTCTTGGTATTTTGGTAGTGAATAGAAGGAGATTCATGCAAAGGCTTGAAAGTATACCAGAAACTAGGAGAACTAACTTCAAAATAAGGGATTTGTGAGGGTTGTAAGAGCAAGGAGTTGGGGATCAAGTGATTAAATACCATGAAGAGAAAGGAAGACATGAAATCATAATGTCCTAGAGGAACCAAAGAAAATAGTTATTAGGACATAAGGGGATTGATTGGGCTTAGAAGAGTAGAAACAAAACTTTTCATTTGATGCAAGAGAAAGACATGAGAATGAATGAAACCTTTTAAGATGGAGAAATGGGATGGTTGTGATCAATCCCAAAGATACCCTTTAATCTTCCCATAAGGTAGAAGGCAGGGTCATTTGCTGAATGGAATAGGGTGAGAAGGGGATGGGAACTTTAACAGGGAAAAACATTCTGTTGTGGAAACATACTTGGAAGTTTGTGAGTTGCAGCAGTGATACCCCAGTTGAGGTTAGTGTGGATTTTATAGCAATCAGTAATATTCTAATGTTCCAAAGCAAGAGCTGGCAAACTACAACTTGAGGGCCAGCCATATCCAGCCCATGTAGCCTGTGACCCAAGAATAGTTTTTATATTCATAAAGGATTTTAAAAAAACTAGCAAACAAAGAAACAAAGAAGAATGTGTAATAGAGACTGTATGCGGCCTTCAAAGCCTAAAATATTTACTATCTGGGCCCTTATAGAAAAAGCTTGCTGACTCTTGTTGTATAGTTCAAGACCAGAGAAAACAAATGATAGTATGCCTCAAAGGTGGGAGCCAACATGCTGGATATGATCAAAGATCAAGGAATTTGCGTGTCATCCTTGCACAGGGACCATGCTAATCTTCCCTGTATCATACCAATTTTGTATATGTGCTGCTGAAGCGAGCACAATCAAAGATCGGGTGATGATAAAGTTAGGGATACTAGTTAGAGGGGTATTGGTAAAAGTGGATAGGAAGTTGATAGGGAGTAAAGTAAAGCCAGAAGAAAGTTAATAGATTGGACGAAAATGGAGAGGGTTTGTGGCTAGATCTCATAATGAACATGAAAAGCATGGCCATTTGGTGTGAAGCAAAGGTGGCAAGTAAGAAAATTGGAGGTAAAGGAAGGGGGCACGGGGCACCTGGGTGGCTCAGTCCGTTGAGCATCTGCCTTGGGCTCAGGTCGTGATCCCCGGGTCTTGGGATTGAGCCCCAGATCAGGCTCTCAGCTCCATGGGGAGCCTGCTTCTCCCTGCCTCTGCCTACTTCTCTCTCTCTGTCTCTCCTTGTTTCTCATGAATAAATAAATCTTGGAAGAAAGAAAGAGAAAGAAAAAGAAAAGAAAAAGAAGGCACAGTGGTTATCTTGGAGATAGAAAAATTCCAGAAATAGCTAAGTATAACCATTTTAGGGAGGAGCTAAACTCTCCAGCGATGAGGTCAGGATGATGAAATATCAGGATTGTGATGTTTGCATTTCATAATAATGACCAGGAGACAGTGTAAGTATAAATAGTGTGAATTAGGTTACTGGAGTTACTGAAGAAAGCAGAAGTGAGTGTGGAGTAGGAGATAGATGACAGGGAGGAGGTAAGGAGACTGGTTTAGTAGGTGAATTACTGTAGATAATTCTACAGTAATGGTGGGAGGAAAGTGATGGTGGCAGTGAAGTGGTCTTTCCTTTCCCCTGGCAGCTGAAAGAAGGCTGTTACTTACTCTTGGTTGGGTAACTGATAAAAGGTAGATAAAAAGGCTGTAGGGAAGATGTGGTATTCTCCGTCGAAGGTTGATTTATACATAGTCTTGGAGTACGGGAGGAGCAAAGCAGTAGATTACTTTCAGGTTGTAAAATGAAGCCCTCAAAATAAAAAGTAGTTGAGTTTTGTATAAATGTGTAAATGTTTTACTTACACAGCTCTTCCTATAAAGAATTTTTGACATTAGTACTTCTTACTATGTAAAATTCATGTTTTTTTGTAATAATAAAATTAAGAGATGCTTAACTGACTGAGCCACCCCAGTGCCCCCTGAAGCTTCATTTATTTTATTTTATTTTTACTTTTTAAAAAAGATTTTGTTTACTTATTTGGGGGGGGGAGGAGGGACAAAAGGAGAGGGAGAAGCAGGCTCCCTTGCTGAGCAGGGAGCCCAATGTGGGGTTTCATCCTGGCACTCCAGGATCATGACCTGAGCCAAAGGCAGATGCTTAGCCAACTGAGCCACTCAGGTGCCTCTGAAACTTAATTGATTTGAGGGGGTGGAGAGAGAGAGAACAAGTGAGTGAGAGCACAAGAGCAGAGGGAAGGAGAAACAGATGCCCCACTGAGTAGGGAACTTGATGTGGGGCTAGATCCCAGGACACTGGGATCATGACCTGAGTTAAAGGCAGAATGCTTAACCGACTGAGCCACTCAGGCACCCCTGAAACTTCATTTTATTTTCTTTATTTATTTTTAAAGATTTTATTTATTTATTCATGAGAGACACAGAGAGAGAGGGAGAGGGGCAGAGACACAGGCAGAGGGAGAAGCAGGCTCCATGCAGGGAGCCTGATGTGGGACTTGATCTAAGGTCTCCAGGATCATGCCCTGGGCTGAAGGCGGTGCTAAACCGCTGAGCCACCGGGGCTGCCCTGAAACTTCATTTTAAATGGTACTTTTATTTTAAATGTTTTTTAATGAATAACCTTTGGAATATATTTAAAGATTGAATTAAATTTATTTAGAGTCCTAAGAGGACAGTACCTTGTGTCATTTTACTTTAGTTTTATTTTTGTGTTGTTTTTTTTTCCTCAGTGCCTATTACAAAGAATATAGCAAAAACACAGTCTTCTGTTTCCAAAGCACCCCAGCATTCAATGCAGACTCCACAGAAAACTGCTGTAATATTACCAACACAGCAGATCAGGAAATCAAGCCGCATTAAGCCACCTCCACAGACTTCAGTCCCTACAAAGGGAAGTGCTGTTAAAAATCTCACACCAAGGAAGAAAGGCCCCAAAAAGGTTAGTTAATCTCCTCCTAATTTGTATTATAGATCTAGGCAGTGCCTTATTTATAACAGAGTTAGGATTTACTAAGAGTATGATGAGGCCCTTTAGGAATGTACTGTATGAAAAGCATATATAAAGCTTTTTAAAGCCCACATAGCCATCAAGATTGGTATTCCTTTTCTTGGGTAACTTAAAACTTTGAATACAATGTTCTACTTTTTCAAAACCACATTGGAAATACTGTGTGTGTGTATTTATGTTCAGGCCAGTTTATTTGGAAGTAAGTATACTTTAAAAATGAATGTGAAGTGAGTTTTACTGTACATAAATTACGCTTCAATAAATCAGGTGGGAGAGGAATCAAAGTGATAAATTCAATGATACTAGGCCACCTAACTGACTCCCCCAAAGAAAACAATTTTAAAACCTGGAAATAATAGGAAAAACAACTACTTGAAGATACTGGAAAGTGAATGGAAGCAGACACACTGTGGTTGGGGGGAAGTACACACAGGAGGTGGGGTGTTATACAAAATTCTGTATCTGGCAAGAATACTCCTCAAGAGTGAGGGTAAAGGTAAAGTAAAGACATTTTCAGATAAAGGATACTTAGAGAATTCCACACTGGCAAACAAGCACTATAAGAAATGAAGGAAGTTTATCTCTGGATAAATGTGAATAACTTGGTTTTTGCTTTTTTCCCCTCTTCATTTCTTTATAATAATATGACTAAAACAATAATTATATTATGGTCTTGTGGGATAATGTAATATATAGCATGATGTAATACATTATTACATAACATCAATGCATAACATGATGTAATAATATGACACTTAAGAGTATAAAGGCTTTGAGTGGGGGATAGGGATATGGATTTCTGTCATTGCAAGGTTTCAACATTTTATGTTAAGTAGTACAATATTAAGTATAATAGTACAAGTAGTACTTTGTGGGTTATACAGTATAATCCCTAGGGTATATTATAAAAACACAAATACAGAGAAGTATAGCTAAAAAGCCCAGTAGGAAAATAAAATAGAAAAAAAATAAAATAAAATAGAATTTTAAGGAATATTCAGTAAGTAATTGAAAAAGAAAAAAAAAGGAAAGGAGGAATAGAGGAATAAAATACGGAAGAGACAAATAGAAAAGAAATAATAAAGGGTATATCCAGACCCAAACATATTAATGATTACTTTAAAAGTTAGTAGACTAAACTTTCCAATAAAAGACAGAGATTATAAAAATGGATTTTAAAAGACTCAAATATATGTACTACAAGAGATATATTCTTTTTTTTTCTTTTATAAGAGATGATATATTTTTAAGATTTGTTTATTTAGAGGTAGAGAAAGAGAGCAAGTGGGGGAGGAGCAGAGGGAGAGGGAAAGAGAGAAACTTCAGCAGACTCCTTGCTGAGCTTGGAGTCCACTTTGAGGCTGGGATCATGACCTGTCTGAAACTAAGAGTTGGATACTTAAACATCCAGGGGCCCCACAAGAGATATATTCTTTTTTTTTTTTTTTTAATTTTTATTTATTTATGATAGTCACACAGAGAGAGAGAGAGAGAGGCAGAGACATAGGCAGAAGGAGAAGCAGGCTCCATGCACCGGGAGCCCGACGTGGGATTCGATCCCGGGTCTCCAGGATCGCGCCCTGGGCCAAAGGCAGGCGCCAAACCGCTGCGCCACCCAGGGATCCCAAGAGATATATTCTTAATATAAAGACATAGAACCTTCCTAGATCTCATTAGAACTAAATTAAATTTCAGCAGTATTACTTAAACATTTCTGAGTTCAGCCATTTGATATCAATATATATAACATTTCTGTTTTATTTTAATGTTTACAGTATAGAGCAAAAATGACAATGCCATTTTGATTTTAAAATGCTTAAATTAATGGGGCAGCCCTGGTGGCTCAGCGGTTTAGTGCTGCCTTCTGCCCAGGGCGTGATCCTGGAGACCCGGGATCGAGTCCCGTGTTGGGCTCCCTGCATGGAACCTGCTTCTCCCTATGCCTGTGTTCTGCCTCTTTCTCTCTGTGTCTCTCATGAATAAATAAATAAAATCTTTAAAAATAAAATAAAATAAAATGCTGAAATTAATATTGGTATTTTTATTTCAAAAAGCATTAAAAATTTTATTTATTTTTTTAAATTTTAAATAAAAATTAAAATACTGTCAATAACAGTGAATAGATTTCAAGTATAAAATCATAAGCAATGAAAAAATCAAATAAGCAAGTTATTGTAAATCATTAGATTAAAATTTTCAAATTCAGAATAAATTACATAAAATTAAGGAAAGTTGTGATATATGAAGGGAAATAATACTTTAAATGCGGGATCCCTGGGTGGCGCAGCGGTTTGGCGCCTGCCTTTGGCCCAGGGCGTGATCCTGGAGACCCGGGATCAAATCCCACGTCGGGCTCCCGGTGCATGGAGCCTGCTTCTCCCTCTGCCTGTGTCTCTGCCTCTCTCTCTCTCTCTGTGTGTGACTATCATAAATAAATAAAAATTAAAAAAAATACTTTAAATGCATTAAAAAATTAGAATGTATCAAGGATGTCATTGATGCATATATTTTTGTAAAGATTTGTTTGAGAGAGAAAGTGAAAGCGTGTGTAATGGGGATTGGAGGAGGAGGGAGAGGGAGACCCAAGCAGATTCCACTCTGAGTGCTTAACGGGACATGGGGCTCAGTCTCATGACCCTGAGCTGAAGCCAAGACTCAGAGGTTTTAATTGACTGTCAAAAAAAAAAAATTTGACTCTGTCACCTAGGCGCCCTTGATGCATATTCTTTTTTGATGCATATTTTTAATGTGTATTTTCCAGCTGCTGAAAAAAGTCTTTGTGATTAGTTGGTATAAAGATATGAAATAACTTCATAAAGTTTCTCTTTACTCCTTTATTTTCAAATAATTCCCGTGGTAATTTGACAATTTTGAAAAGGTGTTTTTGAAAATATTGTTTAGGGCAGCCAGGGTAACTCAGCGGTTTAGTGCCGCCTTCCACCCAGGGTGTGATCTTGGAGACTCGGGATTGAGTCCCACATCAGGCTTCCTGCATGGAGCCTGCTTCTCCCTCTGCTTCTCCCTCTGTCTGTCTGTCTGTCTCTCTTTCTCATAAATAAATAAATAAAATAAAATAAATAAATAAATAAATAAATAAAATCTTAAAAAAAAAGAATATTGTTTATAAGGTGGTAGTGTGGGGTAAGGGACAGGTTCTATACGTTTTTTTATTTTTATTTTTTTCTATACATTTCTATACATTTTTTTAAAGACTTGATTTATTTATTTGAGAAAGTGAGTGGGAGAGAGAGCATGAGTTGGGGGGGGACCAGAGAGAGAAGCAGACTCCCCACTGAACAGGGATCCCAATGCTGAACAGGGATCCCAATGCAAGGCTCCAATCCCAGGACCCTGGGATCACCACCCAAGCAGAAGGCAGACTCTTAACTGAGCCACCCAGGTGCCCCTATAATTTTTTTATAATAAACTTTTTTATTTCAAAGGAAGAATTTTAATTCATCTTTTCTAGCTTTACTGTTTCATCATGAAAATAAGATTCTCATCCAGTTTCCTATATCCTTTTTTAGTACTGTCATGCCATAGTTTAATTATATTTCTTAAAGATTTTATTTATTTGAGAGAGAGAGAGAGGGTGAGAAAGCAAGCATGAACAGGATGGAGGGAGGAAGAAGAAGGGCAGAGGAAGAGGAGAGGGAGAAGCAGGCTCCCACTGAGCAGGGAGCCCTACATAGGGCTCAATCCCAGGACCCTAGGATTATGACCCTGAGCCAAAGGCGGGCGCTTAACCAACTGAGCCACCCAGGTGCCTCTATAGTTTAATTATTTAGGAAGTCTTTCAACTAGAGTACGAATTATTCTTGCAGTAGACTCTGTCAGCTGTCCACATTACATCCCCCCTTAAGGATTCTAGAGGTATAGAAGCACATTTATTCAATTTACAATGTTAATATAACTATACTATCTTGGTATATCTTCAGTCAAAGGATTCAGATTCAGATTTTTGAAATACTGAAAGAATGAGAATATATCAACACAATATTATAATTTAGTACTTAAAAAATAACATGACTGGGCAGTCCCAGTGGTGCAGCAGTTTAGCGCCGCCTGCAGCCCAGGGGGTGATCCTGGAGACCCTGGATCGAGTCCCACGTCAGGCTCTCTGGGTGGAGCCTGCTTCTCCCTCTGTCTGTGTCTCGGCCTCTCATTCTCTCTCTGTGTCTCTATGAGTAAATAAAAAATCTTTAAAATCTTTAAAAAAAAACATGACTTACTACAGTGAACCCAAATGACAGTCATTAATTTAACAAATAAGGAAAATACAAAAACATTGAATGTTATGCTATTTTATCCTCCTTTGTCCCTGCTTTTAAAATATCCCATATTATTACCTTTTCTAGATACAAGGCCCCCTTCTCTGACATTGGAGAGCCTTATTTAAAGGTAGCTCTGACATTGGAGAGTTTTGTTTGAAGGTAGCTCCAAGGAAACCCCAAGAGTTGATACAAAATAAAACACTAATAATATTTAACAATGCCTAGAAGACATTTGGTTCTTATATAAAATAGGCATAATGTTTTTTTTTAAGATTTTATTTATTTATTCATGAGAGACACAGGCAGAGACATAGGCAGAGAGAGAAGCAGGCTCCATGCAGGGAGCCCCATGTAGGACTCAATCCTGGATCACGCCCTGGGCCGAAGGCAGGCACTAAACCACTAAACCACTGAGCCACCCACGTGTCCCAAAATAGGCATAATGTTATATGGACTTCAGCAAACCACCTGTAATTTTGTCAAAATTATCATATATAATATGGAGAAATGCAGGCTAGATGTAGTAAAAACCAGATGAGTGACTGCTTTGTAAAGACAGAGTCAATCCTCTGCCTTGTTGAGGTTCCCCGCCCCTTTTGGTGTATTGCTGGATTGGATTTGCAGACTCTTCTTTAGCAGTGTGAAAAAACTTGTCATACAGGGAGCCTCAGAAAATAAAAACAAGTTTTATAGAGTGAGCTATTTGGCTAAGGTGTGGCCAGTTGGGGAAGGGGTGATGCTGGGAATCCCATACTTTGGTCTCTTCTTCTTCCACGTGACCACCTTATTGGCCCCTCTGAGGAGCACAGTTTAGAAAGTACTGTAGTTTGTGACACACTCAGGTTTCTAAACCCAAGGACTTCTGACAGCTGATCATTTGTGAACCAGTGATGCTGATAATTTTCTGACTTCCTTATCTATACATTTTTGAAATTGTGTAATATATATTTGTGTTTTTTTAATAGGAAAAATATATTCCTGTTTTGTGTTCTACATCTTCAGCTTCTATAAATTCCCTGACCAGAGACCGTCGTGCTTCATATAAGGATGTTACTCCTGGCACATCTAAAATAGTGATGTCAACAGGTAAATTAGTATTTTTTTAAAGGGTATAAAATTACTAATCTTTTACTCTTTGTTATTTTAGTGTCGCTGAAATCTGAGGAATAAAATAAGAGGAAAAAAGATGATGATAAGACATGTTTTTGTTTTTTTCTTAGCATTTTTCATATTTAAGTATTTTGAAATTCTGGTTGTTCATTTTGATGTTAAGGAGATACTATTTTACTTTTTTTAAGATTTTATTTATTCATGAGAGACAGAGAGAGAGAGAAAGAGGCAGAGACACATGCAGAGGGAGAAGCAGGCTCCATGCAGGGAGCCTGATGTGGGACTTGATTCTGGGACTCCAGGATCACGCCCTGGGCTAAAGGCAGGCACCCAGGGATCCCCAGGAAAGACTGTTTAAATACACAAGTCATTTGAAAATTCAGTACTTTTTAAAAAGATTTCATTTATTCATTCATGAGAGACAGAGAGAGAGAGAGGTAGAGACACAGGCAGAGACACAGGCAGAGGGAGAAGCAGGCTCCATGCAGGGAGCCCAACTTGGGACTCAATCCTGGGACTCCAGGATCATGCCCTGGGCCGAAAGCAGGTGCTAAACCACTGAGCCACCCAGGGATCCCCTGAAAATTCAGTACTCAAAAGTATTTTAACCATCTTAGTAAGATTTACAAAAAAAAATTTTTTTAAGATTTTATTTATTTATTCATAGAGAAGCAGGCTCCATGCAGGGAGCCCGACGTGGGACTCAATCCCAGGTCTCCAAGGATCAGACCCTGGGCTGTAGGCGGCGCTAAGCGGCTGCGCCATCGGGGCTGCCCCAGATTTACAAAATTTACCTCATTGTCAAATCTATTTTTGTTTTCCTTTTATCTTGCTTCACAATGTCTTTTGTCTTGTATATATTTTTAAAGATACTTCAAATCTTCTTAGAATGCCTTTTAAAAATCTTGACCCATCCTTGCCTTTCAAGGGGCATGATGACTTCAAATTATTCTCTATTATGTGAAGAGTATGAAATGATATAGAAGTAGACTGAACGAATACCCCTTTTATTTGTCATCTCTTCCACATTTTCTTGTTCCCTTCCTATTTTTTAAAGCATGTACCATTGCTTTATCTCCTAGTTCGTTGTCTAACTTATACTCTTCTGTTCTTGGACTTTTCTCTCCAGTTTTCCTTTTCTTATTACAAAGAAATTATTTTTTGGAAATAGGAATCACGGGCAGCCCTGGTGGCCCAGTGGTTCAGTGCCACCTTCAGCCCAGGGTGTGATCCTGGAGACTCGGAATTGAGTCCCACATTGGGCTCTGTGCATGGAGCCTGCTTCTCCCTCTGCCTGTGCCTCTGCCTCTCTCTCTCTCTCTCTGCGTCTGTCATGAGTAAATAAAATCTTTTTAAAAAAATGAAATAGAAATCACTTAAAGATTATTGTAACATACCTCATTTTGTGAGTTTATTATTTCTGATTTTTAGTCTGTTAGCAGGAGAGACTAGCTAAAAGTATAACACAAAGGAGATAAAAACATTGAAATCTTTGTTTAGCTTTACTTGTGTTTAGTAGGACTTTGTCCATACCACCAGCACCATGGGTTAAGTTTTAATTTTTTAAAAAAAACAGTTATTATTTAAGAGAGAGAGGGAGAGGGAGAGCATGAGCAGGAGGGGCAAAGGGAGAAGGAAAGAGATTCTCAAGCGGACTCCACGCTTAGTGCGGAGCCCAACTCGGAGCTCAATCCCACAACCCCAGGATCACAACCAGGAGTTGGCCCAATGCTGAGCCAAAACCAGGAGTCGGACACCAAACCAACTGCTCCACCCAGGCACCTTGGATTAAGTTTTTTATTTTTTTTTTATTTATTTTTTTTGGATTAAGTTTTTAATAGCTGTTTCATTTCAGTGACAGAGTCCATCCTTCCTCTGGCTATTGCCACAAGGTTGAATTATCATATATTTCAATGTAGTGAAAGTGAGATTAATGGGTTTTTATTATACTGAATGTAGACTATGTATATGTAAAATTTGGCAATATAAATTAGGTAATGGATGAAAATGTGCTTCTTGATTTAGGGGAACAGCATATTTTATGTTTGGTAATAATGTACCCTCATATTGTTACATTGTATGTTGGTTTATATTTATTGATTCTTCGTGAAGAAATACTATGGAAACGTGACATTTACATGATTATAGATGATTTGCCTCTAAATCAAATGCTTTTATTATACTAAGAAAAGCATTATTTTAAAAATTTCCTTCACTGAACCTTGGCATTTATATAAAGACCATTTTTATTTTCCTTAAGTTAATGAAAATAATTACTGTAGGTCATTAGAACTTATTGTGTGGCATGTATTTTAAATTATTTGGTTACTTTAGAAAATACAGTGAAGGTACAATGTTGGTAATTTAAAATTCAGTCGGAGAAGGAGTGTATTAACATGACCCATTTTTGAAAGAAAATTCTTGTACTGTGTGTACAGTTAAAAGATGAAAATATATGTCTTTATACCATTTTAAATGATGTGGGAATGTGTGAAGAATTGTTTTGTGATGCTACTAAAAGTTGGATAGCTCTTATAATTAATTTAGGCAAAATTCTAGAAAATTGAATAGGCATTGGATTATTTCTTTCTAGATTTAATATCTTTATATAGATGTGAAAATATATTTACATGCATATTTTTAGGTAGCATATGATTGTTGATATTAACTGTATTTGGGTTCTCTTTGAGTGAAGTGTGGTTAGTGGGATATAATAGCTAATTGTGTAATGTTTATGTTGCTTTTAACCAATCTGATTTGTTATATTTATATACACGTTTCCCCAAGTGTGTGTCTATGTAAACAAACATGGAGATTCTGGCCCTCACTTGGATCATAAGAAAATCCAGCAGCTGCCTGACCACTTTGGCCCGGGCCCTGTGAATGTGGTGCTCCGGCGGACCGTGCAGGCCTGTGTGGATTGTGCCATCCAAAGTAAGACTGTTTTTGGATTTCTTAAGCCAGATCATCGTGGAGGAGAAGTGATAACTGGTATGTTCATCTAATCCTTTATTCAGCTTTTCTTCCAAATTTGATGTTAGGTTTTGAGAAGGCAAGGAGTTTATAATATTTGTAGACTATTTAACTATCTATAACATTGGCATACTTATATTGATACAGTAAAATATTTATGATAATTACCTGTTAATAGATTTTTAACTCTGGTTTGGAAAGTTTACATTCAAAATAGACAATGTTCAGAGTCCTACTGTAAATTGAGATAAAAGATTTTTTTTACATGCTCTATTAAGCTCACTATAGAAAAAATACCTTGGTTGATTGTCTGTTCAGATACTACATTTATACCCACAGAATGCTTGGAATAGCAGGAAGCATTCTAGATCACTGAGTTGCTGCTCTTGTTGTTTGCCTTATGAATATTTTTAAATGAGAAAATGAGAATGCTTTTTACCAATACAGGTTATTGTGTTTGAATGAGAGGGGCCTTTATAATTTTAGGTAATTCCTTTATAAATTACAAAAACACAAATAAGATTTATAATACATTTCCTAATTGATGGTTTGTTTGATATTGTAGTTTTATCTTTCTATGAAGTAACTCTGACATCTCTTTTCCCCCCAATAGCCTCCTTTGATGGGGAAACTCACTCAGTCCAGCTCCCTCCAGTGAATAGTGCCTCATTTGCTCTGCGTTTTCTTGAGACCTTGTGTCATAGCTTGCAGTGTGATAACCTTTTGAGTAGCCAGCCTTTTAGCTCTTACAGACGTAATACTCCTAGTCCTGCAGAGCACGATAAAAATAAGTCAGGTGAGAGAAAATGTAAAATTTTATACTGGGCTTCTACTTTATATTGTATTTTACAATTAACACGAACATCTTGTGTAGTTTAGTTTTTCCTTGTGTCCTCCTCAAAATAAACATTTTAGCTACAATGAACTAATTAGACATGTATAATATACAGTTGTTCGTGTTCATTCAAAGTGGGAAAGTAATTTCTTATATTCATAATGAACTTGAGAATCAAAACCTGAAAAGTATCCTGTGTTTTGATTTGCATTTCCCTAATGGCTGAGGTTGTTAAGCATCTTTTCGTGTACTTATTGGCTAAGTGTAGATCTTCTTTGGAGAAATGTCTATTTAAATCCTTTGTCTATTTTTAATTGTCTTTTTGTCTTTTTATTACATAGAAATAATATATTTGTACCTTTTACATATTATATTTATAGTTGTTACACATAAAGAATTCTTTATATATTCTGGATACAAATTCCATATCAGAAATATCCTTTGTGTATATTTTCTTCTGTTCTGTAGGTTGTCTTTTCACTTTCTTGAGGTGTCCTTTGAAGCATAAAAGTTTTTAATTTCAGTGAAATCCAATTTATCTATTTTTTCTTTTGTTTCTTGTATTTTTGGTGTCATACCTAAGAAAATATTCCTTAGTACAAGTTCACAAAAATTTACTTCTATGTTTACTCCTAAGAATTTTATAGTTTTAGCTGTTATATATAGGCTACTGATCTATTTTGAATTAATTTTTCTATATACAGTAAGGTAAGGGTCCAATTTCATTCTTTCACATGTGGATATCTAGTTGTCCCAGCACCATTTGTTGAAAAGACTATTCTTTCCCTATTGACTTGTCTTGGCAAGTCAAAAATCACTTGGCTGTGAATGTATGGATTTACTTCTGGACTTTGTATTTCATTGATCTGTATGTCAGTCCTCATGGCAGTACCACAGTATCTTGATTATGGTAGCTTTTTAAAAAGATTTTATCTATTTATTCATGAGAGACACACACAGAGAGAGGCAGAGACATAGGCAGAGGAGGAAGCAGGCTTCCTGCGGGGAGCCCGATGCAGGAATCAGTCCCAGGACCCTGGGACCATGACCCAAGCCAAAGGCAGATGATCAACCACTGAGCTACCCAGGTGCTCCATACTGTAGTTTTTTGTAGTAACTTTTGAAATTCAGAAGTATGAGTTTTCCAACTTTGTTCTTCTTTTTCAAGATTATTTTGGCAATTCTGGGTTTCCATATGAATTTTAAGATCAGTTTGTCAATTTCTGCTGGGATTTTAGTAGATTGTATTTAATCTGTAGATCAGTTCAAGGATTATTGCCATCTAATAACATTGAGTCTTCAGGGTACCTGGATGGCTCAGTTCGTTAAGCCTCCAACTCTTGATTTTCGTTCAGATCATGATCTCAGGATTTTGGGACTGAGCCTCACATCTGGCTCAGTGTGGAGTCTGCTTGTCCCTCTTCCTCTGCTCCTCCTCTGCTTGTGTGTTCTCTTTCTCTCTCAAATAAAATCTTTTAAAAAAATAATATTTAGTTTTCTAGTTCATGAACATGGGACATGTCTATGTATTTAGGTCTTCCTTAATTTATTTCAACAATATTTTGTAGTTTTTAGAAAGTGCATCTGGCACTTCTTTTTTGATAATTTCATCCCTGAACATTTTATTGTTCTTAACACTATCGTAAACAGAATTAATTTCATAATTTAATTTTTGGATTGTTCATTGCAAGTGTATAGAAATGCAATTGATTTTTGTATTATTGATCTTGCATTCTGTGATCTTGCTGAATTTATTTGTTCTTGTTGGGGTTTTTGTATGTGTGGGCGTTTCTTAGGGTTTTCTTGAAGTCTGTTTTGTCTGATGTTACTATAGCCATTCCAGTTTTAAGTACTATTTGTATGGTATATTTTTTTCTCACCCTTTTCCTTTGAACTTATTTGTGTATTTGAATTTAAAGTATATATTTTGTATTAAGTATGTAATTGGAACATGAATTTTTTTTTTATCCATTCTGCTAATTTGATTTTTTTAATTCATTCATGAGAGACACACAGAGAGAGGTAGAGACATAGGCAAAGGGAGAGGCAGGCTCCCTGTGGGGAGCTGGATGTGGGGCTCAATCCCAGGACCCCAGGATCACAACCTGAGCCAAAGGCAGATGCTCAACCACTGAGCCACCCAGGCGCCCAGTTTGATTTTTTTTTTTTTTACTGGAGTGTTTATCTCATGGATATTTTAATAAAATTACTAAATTACTAATAAGGAAGAATTTATTTATTTATTTATTCATTTATTCATTCATAAAGTAGGATTTACGTCTGGGGCACCTAGGTGGCTCAGTCGATTAAGTCTCTGCCTTCAGCCCAGGTCATGATTTCAGAGTCCTGGGTTGAACCCCCACATTGGGCTCTCTGCTAATGGAGAGGCTGCTTCTCCCTTTCCCTCTGCCTGATGCTTTGCCTATTTGTGCTCTCTCTGTGTCAAATAAATAATTTTTTAAAAGTAGGATTTACATCTACCATTTTGTTATTTGTTTTCTGATGTCTTAATATTTCTTTTTGTCTTTTCTTTGATAACTTGTTTTTTAAAAAATAGGTGTTTTCTTGTATACTATCTTCGTTTTTTTTCTTGTTTCTTTGACTAAATTTTTTGAGTTTTTTTTTTTCTGTCCAGGAGTTACTTTCTTAGCAGTTGCCTTGGGGACTACAATTAACATCATTATTTAAAACAGTATAGTTGGATTAATACCAACTTAATTTTAATATTATGCAAAAGCTTTGCTACACTACAGTTCTATTTCCTGACCCCTTCTTTGTTCTTTTATTAGCAAATACAGTTTCATAATTTTCTTTTAATTTTTTTAATCCTTTTTTTTTTAAGTAAACTCTCTGCTCACCATGGGGCTTCAACTCATGACTCTGAGCTCAAGATTCACATGTTGTATTGACTGAGCTAGGCACCCCTACTTTTTTTTTTTAAGAGAAGAAGGAGAAGAAAAGAGTTATGAACACAAATATATTTGGGGTGCCTGGGTGGCACAGTTGGTTAAGCATTTGACTCCTGGTTTCAGCTTAGGTCTCATCTTGTGGTTGTGAAATTGAGCCCTTCATCGGGCTTCATGCTCCACACTCAGTGTGAAGTCTGCTTGGGTTTCTTTCTCGCTCTTCTCTACCCTTTGCCCTCCAGTGTACATTTGCACTTTCTCTTTCAAATAAATAAGTAATTGTTTAAACACAAATATATTTACTGGTACTGTTTAATTTCCTACGTGAATTTGAGTTACTCTTTTTTTTTAAAGATTTTATTTATTTATTCATGAGAGACACAGAGAGAGAGAGAGAGAGAGAGGCAGAGACACAGGAAGAGGGAGAAGCAGGCTCCATGCAGGGAGCCTGATGTGGGACTCGATCCCAGGACCCCAGGATTACAACCTGAGCCGAAGTCAGATGCTCACCCGCTGAGCCACCCAGGCACCCCCTGAGTTACTCTTGATTGTCATTTCCTTTTTTCTTACTTTTTAAAAAAGTTTCCTTTTTTTGGAAAAGATGTATTTATTTATTTTAGAGAGAGAGAGAGCAGGGGGAGGGGTAGAGGGAAAGGGAGAGAGAATTTCAAGCAGACTCCCTGCAGGACAGACCCTGATGCAGGGCTCAGTCCCACTGACCAGAGCCCATACCAAGAATTGGACACTTATCCAACTGAGCCATCCAGGTGCCCCTTACTTTTTGTTTGTGATGAGTTTAATTTTCCATCATTTTTTAAAGTTTAGTTTTGTTGGATATAGAATTCTTAGTTGATTGCCTTTTTGTTTTAGCAATTTGAATATATCATCCCACTTTCTGCTAACTTCTATAGTTTCTGAGGAGAAGTCAGTTGTTAATCTTATTGAGGATCCCTTGTAGGTGATGATTTGCTTTTTTCTTGCTAATTTCAAGATTATCTTCATCTTTTGCTTTTGATAGTTCAACTGTGTTTTTTCTAGGTGTGGATATCTTTGAATTTATCCTAATTGGCGATTGTTGAGGTTTTTGAATATTTGGATTAATGTTTTTCATCAAATTTGGGAAACATTTAGCCATTATTTTTTCAAATATTGTTTTGTCCCTTTCTTTCTGCTACCTGTCCTTCTGGAACTCTCCCATTATGTGTATTTTGCTGTCCTTAATGGTATCCCACAGGTCTCTGCAGTCTGATAGTTTTTCCTCATTCTTTTTTCTTTCTGTTCCTTGGATTTTATATTCTCAAATGACCTTTCTTTAAATTTGTTGTTGATCCTTTCTTCTGCTAGTTCAAATCTGCTCTAGAGCCCTACTGGTGAATTTTTCATTTCATTTATATTACTTAACAAGTCCTAAGTTTCTATTTGGTTCTTTTTTGCAATTTTTATCATTTTATTGATAGTCTCTATTTGGGGAGACTTTGTTCCCTTACTTTACTTTGTTAGACATTGTATTATTTTTTAAAAAAATTCTTTGAACGTAAATAAAATCACCAATTTAATGTCCTTGTTGGGGTGCCTGGGTGGCTCAGTTGGTTAGTGTCTGTCTTTGGCTCAGGTCATGATCCCAGGGTCTTGAGATCAAGCCCCAAGTCAGGCTTCCTTCTCAGCAGGAAGCCTTCTTCTCCCTTTCCTCCCCACTTGTGCTCTCTGTCACTATCTTTGTCTCTCTCTCTCAACTAAGTAAAATCTTAAAAAAGAAAAATCCTTATATTATACTAACTCCAGTATCTGGGCTTCCTCAGAGGCAGTTTGTGTTGACTGTTTTTCCCCCCTTTATATATGCCATACTTTTTTTTTTAAAGATTTTTTATTTATTTATTCATGACAGAGAAAGAGAGGCAGAGATACAGGCAGGGGGAGAAGCAGGCTCCATGCAGGGAGCCTGACATGGGACTCAATCCTGGGTCTCCAGGATCACACCCCAAGCTGAAGAGGGTGCTAAACCACTGAGCCACTGGGGCTGCCCCTAGGCCATACTTATGTTTCTCATATGTCTCGTAGTTTTAATTGAAAACTGGACATTTATAAAGAGTATAAGGCAAGAACTCTGAGAATCAGATTTTCTCCCCCTCTCTAGTGTTTGTTGTTGCTGGTGCTTTTGTATAGTAACTTTCCTGGACCAACTTAATGAATTCCTGGGCTCATTTATTATATATGGCCAATGAAGTCTGCTCATTTAGCTTAGTTCAGCAAATGATTGGACAGGGATTTCCATAAATGCCTACAATTGGTATGTCTCCCATCCTTTGCCACAGAGTTCTATGTATGTGTTGGAATTTACCTTGAACATTCCAGGAGGCATTTTACAAGTCTGCTTTGTGCAGAGCCTCAAGGTCAGCAAGGAATGAAAGATTAAGGTCTTCTTAGGTCTTTTCTGGGTGTGCATACAACCTTGTACATCACACATATGGCCTCCTAGGTTCCCAGGAGTATCTCTGTGATTTTCAAAGTCTCCTAATGGACATTTTATTCTCCAGGTTTCTTTTTAAAGCGTTTTGGTCAGGGGCACTTAGGTGGCTGAGTGGTTGAGCATCTTCCTTTGGCTCAGGTTGTGGTCCCAGGGTCCTGGGATTGAGTCCCATATGAGGGTGCCTGCTTCTCCCTCTGCCTATGTCTCTGCCTCTCTATGTCTCTCTCATGAATAAATAAACAAAATATTTTTTAAAAATAAAGTTTTTTGGTCAATTTATTCTCAGCCCCAATTGCCTCAGGCAGCAGCTATAGCATTAAACAATTGCTACTGTAGGTTTTTTTTGTTTGTTTGCTTGCTTGTTTGAGCAATGCCTTAGAGATCGGGCTTTTCACACAGAGCAGGTTCTGATTTAGGTACAGTAAAACAAGCCCTGAAATCAGAGCTTTCCATTGACTCTCAAGGTTAGTCAGATAGTGACAGTTCTCTGGGGACAGGGCTGTTTGTGAGCTCTAAACCCATTGTGTTCCTTCCTGTGACAATTAGGATGTGCTGGTTTTCACAGCTACAGTAGTTGTGAACCTGTTGGTTTGCAAAGCTGCTATAAAATTGAGTGAAGGAGATGATGTTAGGGAAGCTAAAATGCCACAGAATTTGCTGTTCTTTCTGAGATTTAGCTCTTTTTTTCTTGAACAAATGGTTTTTGGATTGTTGTAAGCCTTTACATAACGTCCAGAGTTTTTGAAAACATTAGTTTTGCCATTCTCTTCGTTATTTTTATGAAGAAGTGGGATCTTTGGAGGTCTTAGTCATCCTGGACGTGCCTCTCTATGATGACTTTTAAAGTATTTTGTAAAATATCTGGCTTTTTATAGTTATCTCTGCAGGAAAAGTTTCATGCCTGAGCTTACTACAATACCCAGGAGCAGAAGTCAAGAGTCATCTTTTCTGTTTTATCAGCCCCAGATAATAGACCATACACCAGCTTCATAAACTTTTTATAAGAATGTATTAGAATATTAAAAGATAAGTACGGGGGCACCTGGGTGGCTCTGTTGGTTAAGCACCTGCCTTTGGCCCAGGTCATGATCCCGGAGTCCTGGGATTGAGTTCCACATCGGGGTCCCTGCAGGGAGCCTGCTTCTCTCTGTGTCTCTCATGAATAAATAAAATCTTTTTAAAAAACCCATTGAATTGTATGCTTTAAAAAAAAGATAAGTAGGGCAGCTCTGGTGGCTCAGTGGTTTAGCGCCGCCTTCAGCCCAGGGCATGATCCTGGAGACCCGGGATCGAGTCCCACATCGGGCTCCTTGCATGGAGCCTGGTTATTCCTCTGCCTGTGTCTCTGTCACTCTCTCTCTCTCTCTCTCTGTCTCACATTAATAAATAAATAAAATCTTTTTAAAAAAATAAAAGATAAGTAAAGACTTTCTGGTCTTGCTAGGATTCAGAGGTAAACAAATACTTATAGGAAACTATACACTAGTATTTGAATTTTTCATTTCACTGAAGTATGAAAAAAGCCAGTTACTTCCTTATAGGCATTTAAATGTCCAAATTGTATAACTGTTTGCCATTCACTGAAATATGTTATGCATATTGGTTTTTGTATTCTCTGATTAAAAATAAAATCAAGCTCTCTTAGACTCTTTAGTAATCAATCAGTAACCAGATGGCTAAAAGTTTCTTATCAGATGATCTTAAGAAGCACACCTGGGCCCCAGCTATTTCAAACCAGAGGAAGTTTGACTTTGGTACTTTCTCATTGCAATCTTTCTTCTCACTCAAGTTCTGTGATCAGACTTTTTAGATTTCTATTATATTTAATTCTTCCTTTTAGTTGGTTAAATCAAGATATTGATTGATAATTACTGTATAATTGATAATGTGAGATATCATTACTTTCAGTATGATGCCTTAAAGAGTGGTCCTTTAGGTAATTTGGTTTAATAATAGAGTTATAATAAGGGTAGCTCTAGGCCAGGACTGTTGCCTATAAAATGTGATGTCCATTGTATACGGTCTTTTCCTCTGAATTCTTTTCTTGTTCATGGGAACAATTTTCCCAGGCTTTTTTAGACATATTATAATTGATTGCCTCACTGCTTCCTGAGATATTTAGAGATATGTGATGACCCTAGAATAAATGATGCCTGGATATAATGTTTTTAGCTCTTGAATATGATATCACTGAAATTTTTAATGGGATGAAATCAACACATATTATTCATGAACAATCAAGTAATTGATAAATTGCTGATAAGGTTAGATGAGGCAAACAATTTAGAAACAAAAGTGTTACATGCTGATCTGAAAATGCTTGAGAAATGTTAATTAGTTGTAACAGACACCTTTTTTTTTTTTTTTAAATAGTGAAAGAAGATCTAACAGAAAAAAGCCCCAAGCGACCTTCTCAGGAACCTCCACCTTATGTTGTTCCTGTGTCACCTAAGCTTCCCAAAACAAAGATGCATGCCTCTACAGGTAAATAGTATTTCCATGTTCCAGGAATGGGAAGAAAAGTCACTCTACTACCACTTAATTATATGCTCTCAGGTGGGGGTGTGTATTTGCACAGATGAGCATTTAGGCTACTATTTCAGGAACTTTGTTGAGCATTTCATTCTTTTCAGAAGTACACAATTGTCATTTCTCCTTAGATAAAAATAAAACAATTATAGTAACATTTTTCATTCAGCTTTGTATTACTGAAAGCTGATAAAAAGTGAATAGAAAAGCCAGTACCTCCAGTGTAAGTTTTAAGTGTCTAAGTAGGAAACAAATGTTAGAAGCCAACTGTGGGATCATATTAGAATAGTTGTGAAGAACTGCATTCCTAAAAATGAATGCTTTAGGGAGGTGTTGTTCATAGCCTTGGTAGCAAGACTGTGAAGGGACAGTTGCCATAAGAAATACAGGTAACATTGTGAAATCAATTTGGATTTTAAGACAGTGTCATTACTATAAATTCCAAGGAGGATGGTCATGTTCTTTATGTTAGAAGTTTGTGGTTCAGTGTAGCATGGCTTAAGTGAATTTCTGGAGGTTAGGAGATATTTTGATCTTTTAATAGTATTTAAGCTAAGTCTACTTAAGATAATTGCCTTTGTCTTTTTTTTCTTATAGAAGAACTACTGTCTATAGAGGGAAATGGCATGCCCAAAGAGGAAAAGCTTCCTGAAGATTCCAAGAACTCACCACTAAATCCAGGAAGTTCTTTAAGCCCCAGCAGCAGAAATCCCATAAGTACCTCTACTACCATCACTAGGAATTTTTCTCAAAGTGTGCCAGGCACCTCAAGTTCACCACTAGTGGGGACCAAATCTACCAAGAGCAGTCACCATGAAGTTAAATTCCAAATGCAGAAGAAAAGCGAAGGTATATTTAAAAATAGTGATTCTCAACTAATGTGTTTCTTTCTCCTGAAGGTTTCCATGTCAACAACATCCCCTGAGAGTGTATCACATTGGAGAAAGTGCCAGAATTGAGGAGTCTGAGTCCTCTCCTTTATGTTACTGTCAGGGTCAAGCCACTACAGATGCTCTAGTCCCCATGGCAGCATAGAACTAACTGTCTCTGGGGATCTGGATCACCAACCATGTCTCTCATAGAGGCTTCTTAGATTGGTGGTTCTTATTAGTGGTTCCATTATAATTTATCATTTCACTGGATACTGTCTGGACTCACAAACCTCCTATGACTCTGAAGCCTAGAAAGATGCACTTCCTCTCCTTTTTGATGTACTCTCTTCTTTGTCACTTTTGAGACCTTTCCTGACTCCGGCCTGTATCTAGCTTCCAGGTCTGGGCTCTGGTATTCTGTTGCTATAGCCACTTCCCCAGTCTCCATACCCTCAGTTACTCTCTCAGGCCCAGCAGGAGTACATGATATGTGTAAATGGGGCAACCACCTGTTGCCATTTGGAAAGAGCCAGAATAGTTTTCCATGTGCAAAAATAGCTCCCCTCTATCCTTTTAAGGATTTAGGGGATGGGACGAGGTGGGCTAAGGGTAGGAATCAATGTTTTGTGCTTTTTCTCCTGGTAGGCATCTAGGCAAGGTGAGTATTAAAGGCAGTAGGAACTTTTCAACTTGATTGCTTTTCTTCATGGTTATTACCTATGGGCAACTGCACTGCATACATGCTCTGATATGCTTAGTGTCATCCTCCCATCTCCCACCTCAGGTACATTGTCTCATGACACTTGCAAGGAGTCTGACGATAGATGCTTATTTCATCAAGGGGTAGTGTACCCAGAATTTTTAGGTATTTTTCACAGTAAGAGCTTTTAAAGACAGGTCTTCTCAGTAAAAGGCTATAAAAGATTACCCGTGAAACTTAATATCTCACTTTCAAATGTATGCCTAACACTACTATGTCAAAGTAGCCTGTATTTGGGCTTGAGAAGACTAGCTTTTGGTATTTCCAAAAAATAGAAAGACCTAATAGTAATAACATTACTTACTAATAATTTACTTATCAGTAATAGAAATCAGCATCATCTTCATTGCTATCTTATGTATGCCAGGCACATGACATTTTATATACCCTTATACAGTACATCTTTATGGCAATTCCTTGAGTGTAGGTGCTGGTAAACATTTTTCTGTGAGAAATCTGAGAAGTCACTTGACTATGGTCCCCAGCTAGAAAGTGGCTGGGTCAGTCCTTGAATCCAGGCACTCTGACTCTAGGCTGTATGCTTAACTGCTAGGCTGTTTCCATCTCCAGAGAATAGGTAAGCATTTCACTTGGAAACTGTCTGGAGGTGTCATTACTATTGTTTTCTTTAAGGTATTGGAACTGTTACTTAAAGCTGAGTCCACCCCTGATTGCTGGTGTTGCTCTCACAACTTCCTGCCCTGCCGCATTGTTTGGATGAAATAAATTGTTCATTTTTATTATAGGAGGGAAATCCAGTAACATCATTGTGGATAAAGTCAAATCACTTTCATTTTATTCATTTCAGAAACATTTACTGTTATTCTAGTGTATTTAAGCCAAAGCCATTCAGGAGAAAAGCATGACTGGACTTTGATTATTTTTCACATAATTAGTTTATTTCATGTAATTATTTGAATAACACTAATGTTTGCAGCTTCGCTGATTTTTTTGAAGATATGGGCGCAATTAAATGATTTTTTCCATAATAAATTAAAAATAGATGATCTTATAGTTTTATTTTTAATATAAAATTATAGTTTGATACCATAAATTATATCTTTGCATATAGTTTTTCTGTAGTAATCTATAAAACTGTCTACAACCATACTGGATTCTGATGACATAAACCAGAAATCCCACAAAAAAGTTATTTAGAGGTATGATTAACTTGATTAGTTTTGTCAATAGTTTCTTAATCTTAAGTCTTTCTTGAACTAAAGGAGAAGACTTTTCTGTCTAAAATGTTAAAATGCCTTAGGCATGGCATGGTCTATACCATCATGATTTTCATTTGGGTTGAAACAGTGCAGTAGCATTTCCTGGTAGATGTGATCAGCATTTTTATCTCTGGCTGTGAAAGGGAAGATACATTTTAGTAAAGAGCTTTTTTTTTTTTTTTAACTTTTATTTATTTATGATAGTCACAGAGAGAGAGAGAGAGAGGCAGAGACACAGGCAGAGGGAGAAGCAGGCTCCATGCACCGGGAGCCCGATGTGGGATTCGATCCCGGGTCTCCAGGATTGCGCCCTGGGCCAAGGGCAGGCGCCAAACCGCTGCGCCACCCAGGGATCCCAGTAAAGAGCTTTTAGTTTACATCCAAGTTGTATATTGAAAGAGAAAATAAATACACTTTTGAGCTACACACAGGAAAACTTACCATTGTGAGTTCGTTTACCTTTTTTTCTTTGCCCTTTATCTGGGTAAATACTCAAAATACCCCTAAAATGGCTGGAGCCCAGGTGATAGGAAAGAAAAGGTGTATCTTTGGTTAATTCACACCAAAAAAAGACCAAATTTGTGTTGATGGTCCTTGTTTAAGGAAACAGATCTTCCTAGCAAATGACAAAACTCACTTCTGACACTAAGTAAAGAGTCAAGTGCTCTGGTTGTGTAAAATGAGTATTTGTCTGGACACAAATTACAGCACAACTTGGTAAACAGCACAGCTAAAACTTTTTGGGGGTAGGAGTGCATAATTTATTCTATGTCTCAATTATTTCTTTCTTTGACCTATAAACATTCAATCAGAATATCTATTACTATGCAATTAAACTTGAGAGAGGCATTCAGTATAATGTTAACTTTACTTCTGACCTAGCCAAGCAGAAAATCCTGTTTTCTTCAAAATTCAGATAAGCATTTAAGCCTTAAGAGACAGGAATTTAAATGGTAAAGTGATGCTATAAATAGCCACATTGAATACATGGGAGAGTTTCAGTAAAAACTAATTTGGTTCTCAAAGATAATGGGGTTATTGAAACTCACTGATTAAAGTGAATAAATTTAAGCAATTATAAAAACAAAATCTGGAGACTTTCCATTATATTTAGGTAGTAAAAGAAACCTAATCTACAAAGACCATGGGGAGAGAGATTGAAATTCATTGAAACACTTAAAGAGTAATAGGTTAGCTTACATTAACCTAATTTAACCCACACAACAGATCCTTTGCTGTCTTTGCCTGTGGCCAGCAAGGCCTCAGATTGATCAGTCTGTTTTACGATTTTTGAAGCTTTAAGGTAAATTCTGAAGCTGCTTTTGTTGTTTGGGGGAGGTCAGATGGGGTGCTCTTGGGTAGCCATCCTCAGGTCATTCTAATCTAGCCTTTGACTTGATTCTGCGCTTGGAGTCCTGGGTCCTTGCTGGGGTGCTTGATAGAAGGTTCCAGGAATGAGACCATTTCTCCCTACCTAACATCTCTTCTTTCAGGATAATGATCAGGTCAAGTATGATTTGTCTTTTTTCCCCCCCATTGAAGCTCCAAGTTATATAGCTGTACCCGACCCCAGTGTCCTGAAACAAGGCTTCTCTAAGGACCCTTCAACCTGGTCTGTGGATGAAGTGATACAGTTTATGAAACATAAAGATCCTCAGATATCAGGCCCCCTCGCCGACCTCTTCAGGCAACATGTAATGTATCTTTTGATCCGGTTTTCCTGCCGTAATGCCTTTCAATGACCTCTGTGCAGGCCCTTCAGTTGGATGGATGCTGATTAGTGTGGATGGTGGGGGAATCCTATCAACTGATTTTTTTTTCCATATATGAGAAAGGTTACTTGGCCCAAAGTTAGATTCTTAAACGATAGAGGCTGGATCTGTGCTTTATTTTATTTTTTAAAAGATTTTATTTATTTATTCATGAAAGACACAGAGAGAGAGAGGCAGAGACACAGGCAGAGGGAGAAGCAGGCTCCATGCTGGGAGCCTGACAGTGGGACTTGATCCCGGGACTCCAGGATCACACCCTGGGCTGAAGGTGGCACTAAACTGCTGAGCCACCGGGCTGCCCCATGGATCTGTGCTTTAAATGGGTACCCAAGTACCTAAAATACTACAAGTCTTCAAGCTCTCAAAAGAAGATGATTCAGCATGGCCACTCTCAGATGTCTTCTCCCACAAGGATCCTCCTCCCCACCTGCTCCCTGCTCGGCCCCAGGACCGTGAGTAGGAGGTGGTAACCACAAGCTGTGACAGGGTGTCCTCCTTGTTAATGATGCCCTATGAATCCAGCAACTGTGTAAGATTAAATGTGGTTTTATTTTAAATAGGAGCTCACGAATACCAAATAATATGCTTCTCTGACGTACATTGGTTAATTAAGGAAATAAAAAATTTTAGGAGGATGCCTTGTGTCTATTAAGTAATGTTTATAGTCTTTTCTAACAAATTAGTAACCAAATATCTTCCGTCCTTTTCGGTATTCTAAGAAAATCAGTAATTAGTTTTATCATTTAATTAGCTTAGCTTTAGACAACTAATTGATTAGTTTTCAACATAAAGACAACATTGTATAACACATTTACAGTTTGCATTGATGCTGACATCTTCATATTCCCAGCCTTTTTAAGAAAGTTAATGACCGTCTGAAATTGATTTCTACGATTCATAGTTTTCTACCCGTTGTCATAGATATGTAGTATTTTAATCAACACACAGTATTTAAAATCAGATAGTTTGATGCTTAGGCCATTTTTGAAAGATACTGGATTAAATTTCCTTTTTCTTAAAATTTGAAGTGAATTTAGAAATTATCAAATGATGTCTTACTGTATAAATTATATTTTTAATAGTTTTCAGGAAATAAATGCATATTCAGAGAATATATCAAGAATGTACAGCTGCTCTCTATTTTACATGTTCTTTTATATAAATAACTTGACAAAATATGAATGCATTATTAATTGTAATTTCTTTCTCTCTGTAGGAAATTGATGGAAAGGCCCTGCTACTCCTCAAAAGTGATGTGATGATGAAGTACATGGGTCTGAAACTGGGGCCAGCATTAAAGTTATCATACTACATTGAAAAACTTAAAGAAGGAAAATACAATTGAAAAAAATTTAAACCTCAATTTAAGTTGGATGGAATTCTTATTCTGATAACTTTTAATTTAAAAATATTTTTATTCTCTAAAAAAAAAAACAAAAAAATACTTTTATTCTCCTAGCAGCTTGTGTTTGGTAGACAGTTCCTCTAAAAATAGGTTATATCCAGAATTGCAGAACATTATACTCTAATCTACTTTAAAAACCATTTAACAAAAAAAAGAAAAAAAAATTAATGTGTTAGTTAGTATTAGCATATTCAAATTGGGAGTTCTTTATGTCATTATTTTACAGTTTACAATTTATCATTTTATTGTATAGTTTACAGATTTATTTTTCATGCTAGAAACAGAGAAACACCTTTGATTTCAGTTCATGTTTCTATATAGAACCAAAACAGCTAAATCCCAAAGGGGAAAGTATCAGGGACTGACACATTCTCTAATGAAATCTGTGAGAAGTTTTCCTTAGAAGAGAATATAAGATGCAAACGTAGATATTATCTCTTTCTCCCAAATATTTTTTTGTCTGTTACTGCAATGTTCTGGTCATGTTCTGCCAGTTTCCAGAAAGGGAAAGCCATATAAATTATTTTCCTTTTGTTATTATCTCTCTGTATGTTGTATTTGTTCATATTTAAAGAAAAAGAGCAAGCTTATAAACCCTCATAAAGTGTTCTTAATCGATTTTTGATAAACTTTGAACAATTATAGGATAAATAGGATGGTTGTTTTATGCAGGAGATATTATACTACAAGGGTGGTTTGGATGGAGTCTGATTAAATTTTTTTCAATAATATACCTATTACTTTAAAACATTACATATTTTCGCTAAGCGTAGATGTTTAACTGGGCATTCATTTCTCACATCTCTATATGAAGACACCTGTGCCCAAATTTTTTAAAGATATATATTTTATTGTCTGTGTTTATTCTTCATATGGATACTATACCATATTTATATATTATTCTATACCTGTAGGTATACAAACAAGTAAATCTGTTCTTTTTGAATTTAACATGGCACTTTGTACTGCCACAGAGGTAATGGTGAACTATTTATAGAGTTAGAGGTTTTTATTCTGTAAAAAATATGTGCATCATTTGCTATTACTATTACCTCTCAGCTTTGTCTTCAGGGGATAAGAAACAATCCGGAGGTTGGTGTTCATACAGGGAAGCTCTCTGTCCTATGCAATGTTTCTAGTTAATTTGCTTAGCTCTGAGCCATTTATTTTGCTAAATTTTGGAAGATGCATTAATTCTGACATCATTTTAGGCTTTATTTTTAAAGTTAGAACTTTCAAGGGGAAATGGTGCTATATGTTTATTGTAATTACTTTGTATTAACTTTGGTGTAATGTTTATAAGCTATGAGAATCTGTGCTAAAAGTCTTAGCCATTTGTTGTGAATGCCAATAAAATATACACCAGGGGCATGAATGTACATTTTCAGAAAACCAAATGTACTTTATATAAGAATGCAACTATTTAAAGGGTGTTTTATCTGTTATTCTTTTTGTGTTATAAGACAAAATTCTAATTTAAACCTGGTCTTTTTTCAAATTGTTTGTGTGAAGATGCTGTGCCCAGTTGAACAGTCCTCAGGTGTTTGTATGAATACTGTGTTTTACAATTTTCAGATTTTAAAATATAATAAAGTTTTAAAACCACAATAATGAATGTCACAGTCTCCACTTTGACTTTTTTTGCTTTCACTGCATGACATTAATGTACGAATTTATTAGAGTTGATAAAGAAACGCTTTACTAAGTGTGTGGTTTTGTGTCCAAATACTTGCCCTCATTCTACAGTTAGGCTGATCCCTAGCAGCAAGGGCTGATCTCTTGTAGGGCCTTAAACTAGACCCCAGGGGAGCAGTACAGGGTTCCATCAGTGAGCTTTGTGCTCAAAACTTGTGGCTCACAATGGTACTGATGATGCAAGTGTGCTAGAAAATGACAATGGCCCCCACAGATCCCATCACACCCCTGGCCGGGGGTGGGGGGGGTGTATACATCTGGCTGGCAGGACCTGGCTGCCCTTTTACTCCTGGGGGCCAGGAGCCATACTGCCTTTCTGCTTTCAGCTCTCCCAGCTTACAGGGTGGAAAAGCCTTAGAGGCTCAGGCTTTTGAGGTTGAATCGCCTTCAGTGTGACCCCTTGCCCCCTCCCCTACGCCGTGTCTCTGAAGCCGGAGATGCCGCCCGCTGCTGTAGCATGGCTGCTGGTTCACTGGAGACGACAGGGCCCTCGCTGAGGCTCCAGGGCTGATGCTCTAGTGGCTGGGACGGGGATGTCACTTTGCCCTCTGGGGCCCGGGTGATTGAGAACCCCTCGAGCTTTACTGTCTGCTTTGTAAAATTTTAGTCCAGAGATACCGTTGCCACGTTAGGCTCTTGGGAACTCTCCAGGCTTTAAAAGTGATCTTTCCTCTGGTTTTGCCTCAGTCCATCCTTCCAGCCCCAGCTGGCGGCATTCTGCAAGCTGACCTGTGCAGCCCGCTGGGCGCGCGCGGCGCTCGCTCTCGTCTCTGCGTGGTTTCTAATCGTCCGGGAGTCTGCGGTCCAGAGTAGGACTTCCCGGACTTTTAAACGCGGGCCCCTCGGGAAGCATGAAAAAGCCAAGGCCTTCTGTAATCTGATTAGAAATTAAGAACTAAACGTCAGGAGTAGGAGCAACGTCGTGGGGAGGCAGAGCCCTGGTTTCGAAGCTACCTGAGGGAGCGCGCACACCTGGCTGAGTCAGCGCAGCACGGTTGAAATCCTGGGGCTGCCTGTACAGGGAGGTGCCGGGACTTGCTGGTGTTTGGAAGGCCCCTGAGGCTGATCCGGGGGACGAGGGCGGGCTCCAGGCACGGAGGATGTGCGGCCCGCGCCGCGCGGGCGAGCAGACGCAGAGGGCGCTCCTTCCTCCACCTCGCCACGCGCCCTCCTTTGTCCTCCCCGCGGCGAGCACGTGCTCAGCTCGAGCTGCCCTGCCTTCTCCCGGCGACGCTGGAGGTAAGTGGGCGTTCGGGACCCGCTCTGGCGCCCGGGGCACTCGCTGCCCGGGGGGGGGGGGTCCCTAAGGCATACGCCACTATCTGCTCCCCTCGAGCTGCCTGGAACGGAGCGGAGACGCCCCAGGGTTCCTGGAGAGGAGAGCCGCGGGGGGCGCACGGTAGAGCAGAGGAGCAGTTCCCGGCGACGTGAGAGGGTCCTGGCCCCTCAGGACTCGGGGCCGCGGCACCAGGCCGAGCAGGAGCGCTCTCCTCGGACCTGCCCCACGCCCTCGGCTACCAGCGCTCGGAGGCCGAAAGGGCGGCCACGCCGAGCAGCAGGTCTTGCCGTGAGCGTGCATCCTAGCTCGGGCGCGGCCGGCGCTGCGCAGGGGCCAGCACGGTTCGGCTCAGCGAACGTTTCCCTGCATCCGCCGAAGAAAACAAGGAGGAAGCTGCAAGGATCGTAGAGTAACGCAGTCTGTTGTTGTTGTTGTTTTAAGATTTATTTGTTCATGAGACACAGAGAGAGGCAGAGACACAGGCAGAGGGAGAAGCAGGCTCCCCGCGGGGAGCCCGATCCCAGGATCACACCCTGAAGGCAGCCGCCCAACCGCTGAGCCACCCAGGGAACGCCTGGAACTGCGATTTAAAAATAAAAATAGAGAAGCTCAAAGCTGTGTTGGTGTTGGTAATCTATAAAACGTCAGTCTCCATTGGCTCTGGTAAATGTTCCCTTCTTTTTAATGTAGAGTCTCACTGGGGGGGGGGGGGGGGGGCGGTGGCGCACTGCTCCCCGCGCCTTAAGTGCGGGCCGTGTGGAGAGATCTCCTTCCAAAGAGGACAATGCGGAAGGAGGGGAGCCTAAGTCTACAGTGGAGAGACCCGACGGACGGGACCTCAGCCGGGTGATCAAGGTCAACGTCACCAGCCGAGACGATGTCGTGAGAACCGCACATCACCTCCGTGGTCTTCCTCCCTAGAACCCATCACCCCAGTCTCAACATGAGGAAAATCACCAAATCCCAACTGGGGAACATTCTTCCAAACACCTGATGGGTACCCCTCAAAACTGCCAAGGTCCTCAAAAACAAGCAAAGTCTGAGAAACGAAACCATCACAGCCCAGAGGAGCCCAAGGAGGCATGCTGACTAAACATGATGTGGGACCCTGGACGGGATCCTGGAACAGAAATGGGCAAAAACTGAGGAAATCTGAACACAGCGTGGGCTTTGGTTCATAATAATATATCAGTGTGACTCATTGTGGCAAATGTACCTGAGATACTAACAGCGGGGAAAATGGGTGTGGGTACTCTCTCTACTATCTCAGTACCTCTCAAGTAGATCTAAAATTATTCTAAAAATTTTAAATTACCTGAAAATGAACATTTCCTCCATATCTTTAAGCAGGCAATAGTATTCAAATCTCTTTTTTTCCTTTTCTTCCTTAGTAGGCTCCCAACCCAGTGTGAGAGCCCAGTGCAGGGCCTGAACTCATGACCCTGAGATCAAGACATGACCTGAGTTTAAGAGCCGGACTCTTAACCCACTGAGCCGCCCAGGTGCCCCTGCAGTACACAAATTGCCGAATATCCCAAGGACAGCTTTTGTTTTTACAGGTTGATATTCTGCCTCTTTTAATTCTCCATTATACTGCTGTCCAGTAGGGACAGATCTAATTCGAGCCATCTACGTAATTTAAATTTCCCAATGGGTACACTGAACAGTAAAACTAAACAGGTAATGTCAATTTTAACAATACCATCGTGTAATCCAATATATCCAAACTGTCATCATTCCAACATGTAAAAGCATTGGAGAGACAGTGTGCACTGTTTTTGTGTCCTCTCTTTAAAGCTCGGTGTGTATCTTGCACTGAGAGCACATCCCATTTCAGCCTGGCCCGTTCTCATGCTCAGTAGCCACGTGTGGCTGCAGCGGGGAAAGGCCCCATCGCCTAGCGGACCCGCTGGGCCTCTCTATGCCCCAGACCAGCAGCAGCAGCTTCACCTGGGAACCTGCTGGCAAAGCAAATCCTCAAGCCCGCCCCAGGCCTGCCGAAGGAGAAACTGGGAGTGGGCCTCCCGTCTTCACTCTTTTCTTTTGGAACTTTTCAGAACCTGGGAGCAGGGAAAGGAGGGGTGATATTTATGGGAGTTGACTCAGAAATCTCAATATGCAGCATAAAGTTGGCATCTAATACCCGCCCCCCAGACACACAGAATTAGTAATTAGGTTCTGTTGCTTCCTTCTGTAGCACACAGCTCATTCTATCCCTTTGGCATCACCTCTTGTCCTATTTTAGAAACACTAGTCGCCTGGGTTCATGGTCAATATTTCCTGTCCTCTTTAGGATGTTATTCACTATGGACCTACAAAAAGTTAGGTCAACTGAATACATACTCAAAATTGTGGCCCTCAGAGCTCTAATGTGATTGTCTCCTACCCGGCTGATCTCATTTCTTGCCAGATCCTGTTCCCCACACTTCATGGCCACTAAGTCATCTTCATACTATTTCCATTTTGTCCCTTCTCGGGTCATGAAACTCATAAACCCCATTAGGAATATTTAATGCAGCTCTTTTCTCCTCACCAGTGAAAATGTCCCCATGACCCTTTTTCCTGGTTTCCATACCTTTGTGTCATCTCACATCGAGTATGGTTGGATTTCCTCCTCTTCTCGAGTGAATAGATACAGGAGAAGTGATGAGATGTCAATTTTGAGACCAGACTGAAGAGACGGTGGCTTCGTCGTAGGCGCTCTCAGATCGCTTGCTCGCGGGGGAACCAGCTCCCCTAGCACCAGGCCAGCCCTTTAAGGGTCTCAGCTGTGTGGCCCAAGGACTACCAACTACTTTGTGAGTGAGCTCGGGGGTGGATCTCAACTCCACCAGCCATCGAGCCTTCCGATGAGATCCCAGCCCCACTGACAGCTTGACTGCCGCCTAATGAGAGGCCTGGAGATGCGGGCAACCTGCTAAAGTCACTGCTAAATTCCAGCCCCACAGACAATGTGAGAGAACACAGGTTTGTTGTTTCACGACCGTCTGTAGCTAAAACAACGGTTTCTACTCTATCTGTACTGTTTGAAGGGAAAACTTTGGGTGGATCATTAATCTGTTCCCCTCAGACCTCACTGCCCAACCATTTCCCCGATTCCCTCCCTCCATGGACGCAAGCACAGAATCTGGTGGAAAGCTGTCAGTCGCCCACGGGTGCATGGGGATTTCTTGTTAGCTGGTTTCTGTTTAACATTCTACTGTCTCCAATCTGACCTGGGAACGTCTTTGCCCCACATCCCACTGCTGTTCCTTGAAAAAGAAAATATGCAAAATGTCTTTGTGGTGCATGAAGTGTTTGATGTGCGTGACCTGCTCTGGTGGTGATTTGTAGATCTTCCCTGTGATGCAGCCTGGGCCTTGCTTTCACTTGTCTTTCAATGTGTCTGTGTGACACGATGAGGTCAGCTCCCCAGAAGAAGGCGTTATGAGGAACGTACGCGCGGTCATGTTGATTTAGTTCTTCTTTTTTGTTTTCCCTTTTATTCTTTAAAAAATATTTGGTTGTTGTTGCTTTTCCCATAATGAGGATATATCTCATTTCTATATGGGAAATTATAATGTGTCCTCAGCATGTGAGTGTCGCCATTCGGAAGGAGTCACAGAGTGACAATCGCTGGTTTCTAGTTTGTGCCTCTATTACTTCACGTCCTAATATATTTCAGAAGTCAGCATGGATGCTGGCAAAATCCACAGCGCTCTTTGTGTGTGAAAAAGTGCAGGTACCCAAGAAATGACCCTGGTCAGGGAGTGCTCCGGTACAGTCCCTTCCTGGAACGGCCGATGTCGTCGGTGGCCTAGGAGCCTCGCCCCGCAGCTGAGCGCGGGGAGGCCCGGGCCGGCCTGGGGGGTGTGGGCCGCCGGCGGGAGTTCCAGTCTGGACGCGGCCGGTGCGCGACCCGCCCGCTAACCGCATATACTCAGGACGCAGCGCAAGCCCTTTTGAGCGCTGGCATCACGCGACAAGAAGGAAGGCGCCCGGTGAGCAGGTGCTTTTGGTCGCGTGGCGCACCTCGACCGGGCTACCCTGGGCCACCTGCCGTAACGGAGTCCCCGAGCTCTCCGTGGCTTTGCTCGGTCTCCCAGGTGACGTCCGATGCCGCGCGGCCGCTGCGCCCTCCCGTGGCCCTGCTCAGGCAACACGTGGCCCCCGAGGACCCGCTCATCGCCTCAGCCCGGGGCCGCCCCCCCCCCCCCACGGGCTTCTCCGCGGGGCCCGCCCGTAGAACGAGCTCGTGGCCGCGCAGGTGCAGGAGAGCCGGGCACAGTGGCTCCCCGAGAGGACGGAGACGGATCTGGGGAACACACAGCATCGTTTGCACAACGAGGTTGTAAACATTGTCCCGGCTGAGGGGCTGCAGACGAGCTTCTGGCTGGGCCGGGCTGGCGGCCTCCCCGTGCGCAGCCGGCGGGCGGGCCTAGGCGTGCACAGGCGACGGGCGGGCTGCGTCGGGCTGGGGTTCTCCTGCTGCTCCCGGGGGAGTAGTGAGCCTTGCGCGGGTTGCCTTGCAAAATTTTGAGTCTAATGCCACAAACCTTACGGTTTTTCAAAAGCACGTCGAAATGCAGATTTTAGCGTGAAATCTCCCAGCGTTAAGATGTAGGCATAAGTACGTGCAAACACAGGCCAAACAACACGTGCACGCGGGCTCCGTGACCTCGTGTTGTCCGCGGAAGACCTTAGCCTGTGGCCTAGAAACTTGGGATGTCGGGGGCCCTTTGTTTATCTGTGGGGTGAAGCTAAGCCCTCGGCGCTAGGAAGTCTTGGCTCTGCCTGTGAGGTGGCGTCCCTCTGGGTCCAGCTTCAAATCCTTCATGTTCGCAGTAAGCCCTGCTTACGGGTGAGGAGGCGCCTTCCTGGAGACTTGGGCCCCGGGGTTTTCGATCTGGATCCCTCGCTCGGAGGCCGCAGATGCCCCCAGGCTGGCTTCTTCCCGAGGGCGAAGTCATTAGCAAGGTGCCGGTGTCAGGATCCCGGGCCGGGCGCCGGGGCGTGTGGCGGCGGCTGCCAGGAGGGGGCGCCATCACTCAGCATGGATGTTCTCATTGCTTCTTTCTTCTCCTTTTTCTTCTAAACTTGGTTGTATTCCACTTAATGCTGGATATTCTCCTTAAGTATTGTTTGTAGAAATAACTTGAAGTTACCTTCACAGGGAAGAATTTTTGTTGCTTATGCCAGGCACCCGCGAGCGTTAAATCCGCAGATGATGAGACTCAAGTGTAGTCCACGTGGGGAGTGTTGAATTCTGTGTCAGTCCTACTCTGAAGGGGGGGGGGGACTATCGTCTCTGTTCAAGCAGGGGTGATTTACCAGGCTTCTGCCACTGGTGGGTCCCAGACTATGGCTTTTGTCTTAGTCCTATAAAGTCACCAGAAGTACAGCCTGACCTCTTTCAGACTTTTCTAGATCAGTGTCCTAGAGCAAAAGCAGTCCTGCTAGCTTTTCATGTTTTTCTAAGTTTCTGGTTTTTCATAGCTCTTAGCTCAGTAATTCTTTATTGTTTCATTAACTTTTTAATGTCCTTCAGAACATTTTAAGAACATTTGCTCCAGCTTTTTAAGTTGTTTCTTAGGTTCCTGGTGTCCCTGCATTATGCAGTTCATCGTTACAAGAAATAGAATTGCTGTGGCACCAGGGTGGCTGATGAATTGAGCATCCGCTTTTGGCTCAGGTCATCCTAGGGTTCTGAGATCGAGCCCGCGTTAGGCTCCCGGCTGAGCAGGCAGGCAGTCTGCTTGTTCCTCTCCCTCCCTCTGTCACTTCCCTACCCCCTGCTCATGCTCTCTCAAATAAATAAAATCTTATTTTTTTTAAAAATAACTCTACGGACGTCTGGGTGGCTCAGTGGTTGAGCGTCTGCCTTTGGCTCATGTTGTGATCCCTGATCCCGGATTGAGTCCTCTATCGGGCTCCCTGCGGTCAGCCTGCTTCTCCCTTTGCCTGTGTCTTTCATGAATAAATAAATAAAATCTTTAAAAAAATTTTTTAAAAATGAAAAAATAACTCTAGGCTCCTGTGGCTGCACAGGGTTTGGGTAGAAATACTACTGTCTGTAGCTTGTGGGACTCCACACCCACCGGAGAACATGTAGATGGTACTGCCAGAATCTCTTCTCAGCTCTCTATCCCTGTCAGGCCTCCCTTGCCTGTTGGGCACTACATTTGGCCTTCCTCGGGTTGATGCACCATAGGTGGCCAGGAGCAAAGCTAGCCTTAGGAGTGACAGGAAGAAAGCATATCCTCCTTTTACTCTGTGTCCTTCTATGGTGAAGAGAGGTCAAAAGAATTGACAGTGGGCAGCCCAGGTGGCTCAGCGGTTTAGCGCTGCCTTCAGCCCAGGGTATGATCCTGGAGACCTGGGATCGAGTCCCACATCTGGCTTCCTGCGTGGAGCCTGCTTCTCCCTCTGCCTGTGTCTCTGCCTCTCTCTCTCTCTCTCTCTGTGTCTCTCATGAATAAATTTTAAAAATCTAAAAAAAAAAAAAATAATTACAGCCCAGAAACAGACATTGGGCTTGTACTGAGTACTAGGTGATGGAAGGAAACTCAAAAGGGCAAATGGATCAATCTGGGTTCAATATGAAGAGAAAGATCACACAGTAATTTGAACAGAGTAAGTTTAATATAAAGAAGTGTTAAGGGATGCCTGGGTGGCTCAGCGGTTGAGCATCTGCCTTTGGCTCAGGTCATGATCCCAGGGTCCTGGGATGGAGTCCTGCATTGGGCTCCCTGGGGGGAGCCTGCTTCTCCCTCTGCCTGTGCGTCTGTGTCTCTGTCTCTCGTGAATGAATAAATAAAATCTTAAAAAAAAAAAGAAGTATAAGTGTATCAGGATGGAGTAATGAGGGGACTGGCTGGTAAGAAATAATGGAAACTCAAGAGTCTAGGAATATGACCTACAAAGAACAGCTACTACCTCTAGGACTAGACATTATGCCCAAAGAGGCCCAACTATGACTCAGAGTGAGATAAGTCACTTGGTGCAGAGCTGGTGGAATGTGTTGTAGAGCCACCTTCTAGAACTTGTTGGAAAGATACCCTGTTGGGTGTGTGTTTAGGGTTAGAGGCTGAACTCTGCAGCAGTCTGCCTAGGGAGAAAACAAGGACTAGGAAGTAAAACTTTTCTTCTGCATTCTTTATTTCCACGTACCAAAATGCCCCTTTTGTTCTCACAAGTGAAGACAAGTCCCTTCCTCCTAGAGTGAGGAGAAGCCCGGTGCCAGGAGTCATTGTATAAGTGACATAGTGAAATGGAGCTCAAATTCCAGGCGCTGTACTGGGTGCTTTCTATTTTATTACATTTAATTCTTAGAACATTGTGATGGAAGTGCTGTTGAGTCCAATAATGTGAGGTGCTGCTCTCCAGGAACTTTGAGGGAGCCAGGTGTGGTGAAAGGCTTTCCATCAGGCACAGTGATTTAGTGCTAAAAGGATGTGACGCTAACCCACTGAGGAATCCTAGAGAAGGAGCTCCTCATTCTTACCCGGGGTTGTAGAAAATGTCTGCATGCAGATATTAGACTAGATGTTGGGATCAAGCTTTGAAGGGCACGGAAAATTTCAGGAACAATTAAATAGGAGGGAGCATCAGGGATGTGAACATGCGTTATGGGGGTGGTAGGTGTGTCCAAATCAAAACCGGGCTGCTAGGTTTGTGGTTTTGAGCATGTTTCGCTAAGCCTCTGTTTCCCTGTCTTAAAATGGGACAGTAATACCGAGTTCTAGTGCTTGAGGACCACGTATGTTAGACGTATTAAACGGCTGGTTTGTGGGGAGTGCTCAGTACATTACAGCTGGTATTATTTTAAGGAGGAACGGAGCACACGGCCGTCTGGAAAATGGAAGTAGAGAGTAGGACAGCTGGAGGGTGGCGTGGCACAGATTTAGTGGGCCTTATGAGGGGCACATTTAAAAAGCTGGATTATTTTCGGATTTGTTCCCAAAGCTGGCACTAGACATGATGAGTACACAACCCAGAAAACATTAGAACGTCTACATTCTTACGTTCTAGCTCTTTCTATGATGTATCGCGTGAAGAGTATTTCGGGAAGAGCAGAATCAGTTTTACGAACGACAAATACCCACCATTTGCTTCGACGTGGATGGAACTGGAGGGTATTATGCTGAGTGAAACGAGTCAATCGGAGAAGGACAAACATTATATGGTCTCATTAATTTCGGGAATATAAAATATAGTGAAAGGGAATAAAGGGGAAAGGAGAGAAAATGAGTGGGAAATATCAGTGAGGGGGAGACAGAACATCAGAGACCCCTAACTCTGGGAAACGAACAAGGGGTGGTGGAAGGGGAGGTGGGGGTGACTGGGTGGTGGGCACTGAGGGGGGCACTTGACGGGATGAGCACTGGGTGTTATTCTGTATGTTGGCAAATTGAACTCAAAAAAAAAAAGTTCTACGCTTTTTCTATGATGTATCGCGCGAGGAGCATTTCAGAACCGGCTACCGGTTCATGTTTTGGGGGGCAGGGCACACTTAAAAAATGTTCACCTATAGGTGGAAAGTGAGAGGCGCCACGCAGCACGCTCGGCTCCCCGCCCCCCTCCCCCCTCCTCACAGCCGTTGCGCTCCCTGGGCGGGCGCTACTGCGCAGTCGCAGAAGCCTCTGAGGCAGAGTTCTGTGCGCCTTCCGTTTGGCGCCTCTGTACTGCCGTTGCTTCGTGGATACCGCCGCCATCCAGCTGCCGCGCGGACACTGAGCGTAAAGCGCCAGAGCCGGACTCCCTGCCTCACGATGTCTGAGGAGGAGGGTAAGGAGCCTTCCCGAAGCTATTCCACTCGCTTCTGCCTTTCTTCACCCTGTGGGGGGGTGGGGGGTGCGGAAACCCGGCAGTGTTTGCGCTCTGCCCACCTAAAGGGCCTCTCAGGGGATTGAGGCGCGGTCTTTCCCCAGCACAGGCCCGTCCGGTGATTATCTCTGGGCGCCTATCCCGGCTTGCGCAGTGGGCGGTGTGTAGGAACCCGGGTATTTGAACGTCCGTAGGGTTCGCGGTGTTTCAGCGGCTCGACCTGATCCTGGGGCGTGTGGGGTCCCTGGGGTTCGTTCACGGTGTCCTGGGGACTTAGGTTGACCCTACGGCTCACTACATTCCTGGGGGTTGTGGTATCCTAGGAGCTTGAGGTAATTCTGGGGCTTGGCGGGGGGGGTGTCTCAGGCGCATGGCGTTTTCGGGGCTCGTGGTGTCTGAGAGGCTCGAGGTGACACAGAAACCCCCATGATGAAAGGCGGGTGCCTTGCTTTCCAGGACGAGGGCGGTCGTTCTTTCTAGGATTTCAGGGGGCCATAAAGGAGTCTCAGCGGCGGCCACTTGGGAGGCGGGGGTGCCGTAATCGGTTTCCCTGCACCTTCCGGAGGGCAGCATGGCGGGCACTCCGCCAGAACGGATCTGCACGGTGGCACTTTTTCCTTTAGCTTTTCCCCCCCAAAGACCTTGTGGGATGTGTATGTCCCACAAACAGCAGTGGAGCGTGGACTGTTAGGGCACGAAAGTAACTTGGCGTAGTGGCCGGGGGCACTCGCGGAAGGATAAGATTTGATTTGCCGAGGATTAAATCTGCACTGTACAGCTGCAGATTCTGCAACTTTGCAGCGCAGTGGTTCGGCGGGCGTTTCCCAGCCCGCTCCTGAGGTGCTCGCCCCTGTAAGTTTTTGAGATTTGGCTACTTATTAAGTACTTGCTGCTGACTTTCTGGGACGAGGTGATCCTTTATCTTTTCTCTTGCTCCGTTGGAGGAGGGTAGGGGTCCAAAGGGGCGCCAGGGTGGCTCGGCTTCTGAAGCATGTACCTTCGCTCTGGTCGTGATCCCAGGATCCTGGGATCCGACCCGCATCGGGCTCTCTGCTCGCTCGGGAGCCTGCTTCTCCCTTTTCCTCTGCCTGCTGCTTCTCCCGCGTGCTCGGTCAAATAAATACAATTAAAAAAATATTTATATATACATAAAAAGATTTTTAAGTTTTCTAGAGGCTCAACGAACTAGCAGTTGATTCATTATAAAATCTTCAGATCGAGATGTTGAGTTTTGAGGCTTTGATGGTAACAGTGTTTGCTCCAAGACCGAGCAATCAACCTTGCTGTTTTATTGTAAGGAGACAAACAAGAACAAAAGAATGATGTGCATGTGGGGAAGCCCCTGCCTAGAGAGCCAGTTCTTGGCTTCTAGACGGCAAAGGAGACTTAAGACTTAAAAAGGAGTCAGAGGATACTAAGTGTGAGGACCCCTGGATAACAGGGGTGCCCTTCCGAGCCTGCTCCGGGGCCCATCCCATCTTCTGTACGCTTGAGCACCGTTGCTGGATAGAGCACGCTCTGAGTGTGTTGGGAATCATCCCTTTCCTTCTCTACTCAGCTCTTCCCCACATTGGGGCCCCTTTACGGTTTTATGACACTAAGTGGTAAACTGACTTAATGTTAAACGTAAGGATTTTACAAGCAACTCTTCTGCACAGGATTTTCTAAAGCAGGGCCCTGGCTCGATTTGCTTTCAGGGCTACCTACAGCAAGTGCTCGGCTCTGGGATACGGTTTTGGTGGCATTATCTCTCACTTGGCCAACTTTGTAGTGTTTGAAGCTTGCTATGGATGTGGAAGGGCTGCTTTTGAGAGTTAGGAGATTTAGGAAGTGGTTTTCGGTGTATTGACAGTTTTGCTAGAAAATCCGACCAGTCTGGCCGTTGTAATCTGCTGTTTTGGTGCGGATTTCTTGCAGCAATCCTCATGTGAAAGGAAGGTTTCAGGCTGCATCATTGTGAACTATGCCTTATCTGATAAGTTCATGGCAACTTGGTTCCTTGCACCTTAGAAGCATAATCTTCAAAAAGCTTCTAGATGTTATAATGTCTCCAAAAATGGCATATGAAGGTTACGTATATACCTAAAGGAATTAATTGGAATTTCACAAATTTGCTGGGAAACCTTAGTAGAGTAGTAGCTTTATTAGGTCTTGTGTGAAAAATCTGTTGACATATAAAAGCTTGTCTTAAAAAATAAAACTTCAATTACCTTTGTTATTTTCCTCTCATCATTAAGTCTATATTTGTAGAGAATCTTAACAAATACAGAGAAGTCTAATGAAGGTCATTTTGCTATCCAGAGAGAGTGACTTAGAGATAACCATTGGGGGAAAAAAAAAAGATAACCATTCGTATATTTCCTTTTGTTAAAACCAGGATTACATCTTATTGTTCTGCTTTGACCCTTTTCCCCCCACTTTGACATTATTTCACTAGCATTTCTGACATCACTAAATGTTCTTTGAGAATGTGTTTCTTATTGGCAGTATACTATTTCATCATTTGGAAATGCCATAATTTATTTAACCAATTCCCTTTTGTTTGGATAATTAGGTAGTTTCAAATGTTTTATTTTTTTTTCCACGAAGTCTAGTAAGTAGATTTTACAGTGACTCTCTAAACCCAGTGCCATTTTTTATGGATGAGAAAACAGAGGCAAAAGAGTAAGTGTTATCTGGCCGAGAGGTCATACTTCTGGATGTCTACAGAGCCTGTACTGGAACCTATTATCATATGATTCTTAACTCAGTATCATTTTCACACCAACACATTCCCTCACACTGGATAATTACTTGATTCTAATGTTTTGGTCTATTTCAAATAAATGTATTGAATCCAAGTTATGATTCAGTGTACACGTGATCTGTGAGTTAATACTTCAAGATTAAACATGTTCTTTTTTAGGCTGTTTATATAGCATACATTATGCGTAGTGTGCTATTTTTCATATTCATTAAAATGACTTATGGCATTGATATTTCACATCTAGTTTACTTGTGGCCACTAATTTCACATTTTGTGAGATTCAATTTGAATATATTTCATAACAAGTTACTCTTGTACTTTATTTCTGCATTATTTATTATCATAAAGATTAATATTAAGTTTTAGAGAACAAGTTTGGGAATTCATGGTCAGCACAGTGTGGCTGTGTAACATCAGCTGTATCATTTAAAGTTAAAAGCATATCATTGAATGCATATTAGCATAGGACAAGTGGTCACATTTCTTAAGTTAGAAGAAATTTATTGCTCTATAAAATTGGAAGTACTAGAAATACTAATGTATGTGTGTATCTACATGCATATAAACATACACATATATTTTAAAGCTTCATACTAAGCAATTTTTTCTTAGCTAACCTGCAGAGATTAGAGACATGAAAATATTTAGTGTATTTTCAGCTAAAACGTTTTTTAAACACTCCATAACTTTATAAAGTGGTTTCCTCCAGAAACAGATTATTTTGTGTGGTATCTTAACTTTCTCTTTGCTTATTCCTAGATTTTATTATTATAACTATTGAAGATAACAGTGATGACGATGATGATATTAATGTTGTGATAGTAGAAGATTCTGAAACAGAACCTACCGAAACAGAACCTACTGAGAACACATTATCCGCTGATGGCATGTTGACCATAGAACCGAATGTTCAAGCCAGCAATTATAACTATCAGCAGCAATCCCAAGTGACAAATGGTAATTTTGTTGTACTTCCTCCTGTGCAAAATTTTGCTCCCACATCCTGATATTCAGTAAATTGCTTAAATATTCCTATAACGTTTACATTAGTCAGTTATTATCAGGGCAAGCTTCATGGTAATGTCACAATGTTTACATGTACTTGCATTTTCTCTTCATTTAAGCTTTGTCATGTCTCCTTTTCCATTTTTGCTCTATGGGGATGGGAAGGTAGCCTTAGAAAGCATCGGGAGAATATATTCTCTGTCTCTGAAAAATTATTAAACCTGGCAACTATAATTGGAACTATTTGGTGACAAAGAAAAAACAATTTATGAGAAAAACAACTTGGATCAAGAGTCCATGGAACGGATGACATGATGGTCTATGTAGAAGATCTAAAGAATCAATAGAAACTCCCGGAACTAATAATCAATTATAGCAAGCTTGTAGGATGCAAGGTTAATATGCAAAAGTCAATCCCTTTCCTATTTACCAGCAATAAACAATTGGAACTTGAAATAAAAAATGCAGCACCATTGACATTAGTACCCAAAAAAGAGTCCCTAGAAAGTGGAGTCTTGTAACCAGAAGTCCTGTAACTACTTGTCTTTCCAATGGTTGCTTCTCAGTCACAGTAATGAAATGCAAAGCCATTTACCTCCTCACACATAGAGCCAAGAGACATTAACCCCTTGGAACATTTCTTTGGTAGCTATATGACAATTTGTTCTTTGCCTTTTGTTTAGAGAATTGGACTTCCTATTCTTTAAAAATGCTATTGCTTTAATTGGAGATAAACTAACTGTTTCTGTTAAGGGCCAGACAGTAAATATTTTAGGTTTTTCAGTTATAAAGGCTCTGTTACAACTACTCAGCTCTGCTGTTGAAGTAAGAAAACAGCTGATATATAAACAGATTGAGTGTGGCTGTGTTTCAGTAAAACTTTATGAACATTGAAATTTGAATTTCCTATCATTTTTCCATTTCATGAAATATTCTGTTTTTGTTTTAAAATTATTTTTTAAATTATTTTTTGATATTTTATATTTACTCTACATTTTTATGAATTACTCAACTTTTGTATGCTTCAGATACAATTATATTTTAATTTTTTTTAAAGTAAGCTCTGTGCCCAATGTGGGGTTCAAACTCATTAACTCAAGATCAAGAGCACTCTACTGACTGAGCCAGCCAAGTGCCCCTGTTTTTTTATCATTTAAAAATGTAGGGCAGCCCGGGTAGCTCAGTGGTTTAGTGCCACCTTTGGCCCAGGGTGTGATCCTGGGGACCCGGGATCGAGTCCCACATCGGGCTCCCTGCATGGAGCCTGCTTCTCCCTCTGCCTGTGTCTCTGCCTTTCTCTCACTGTGTCTCTCATGAATAAATAAATAAAATCCTTAAAAAAAATGTAACAAACAAAAAAACCCAAAACCATTATTAGCTTGTGAGCTATGTAAAAATTAGGCGGCAGGGTGGCTTTGGTCTGTAGGCTCTAGTTTGCCAACCCCTGATCTAACTGATGCCAAAAAGTTTTGATACCACTTATCCTCTGTTCTGGTTTTAAAACTGCATGCAGAACCAGCAGAATACTTTCTTAGCGTTACAGAACATCTGGCTGATTCCAACAGCTCTCTTTAGTGGGAGAGAACTAGGGGAGACTTTTCAAATGTAGATACCCTTTGACCTATCATTTCTACTAGGAATTTATCCCATAGAACTACTTGCAGACGTGCAAGACTGTTTAGCAGTGTTCTTTGCATGACCCAACTTGAGAAGTAACTTGAATATCCATGAATTAGGGACTAGTTCAATGAATCATGGCCTTCCTGCATGATAGGAAATTTTTTTTTAAGATTTCATTTATTTATGAGAGAACAGAGAGAGAGAGGCAGAGACACAGGCAGAGGGAGAAGCAGGCTCCATGCAGGGAGCCCGACGCGGGACTCGATCCCGGGTCCCCAGGATCACGCCCCGGGCTGAAGGCGGGCACCTCAACCCCTGAGCCACCCAGGTATCCCCATGATAGGAAATTAAGAAGCTGTTAAAGTGGTTGCATTATATGTAAAAGTATTAGTTTGGAAAGACCAATACATGTTTAGTAAAAAAAAAAAAAAAAAAAAAGAGGTTGCAGGACAGTACTTACATAGTCTGATCCCTTTTATCTTTCTAACTGATGCAAAAGTTTAGAATAAATGATTTCTGAAAAGGTGGCCAGGTAATTTTTTATTGTGATAAAATATACATATCATATTTTTTCCCTTTGTTCTATTAATGTGATGTGTTATGTTGTTATGTTGATTGGTTTTCTTTTGTGGAACTGCCCTTGCATTCCTGGGATAAATCCCCCTTGGTCATGGTGAATAATCCTTTTATTTTTTTTTTTTTTTTTTTTTTTTTTATTTTTTTTTTTATTTTTATTTATTTATGATAGTCACACACACAGAGAGAGAGAGAGAGAGAGGCAGAGACACAGGCAGAGGGATAAGCAGGCTCCATGCCCCGGGAGCCCGACGTGGGATTCGATCCCGGGTCTCCAGGATCGCGCCCTGGGCCAAAGGCAGGCGCTAAACCGCTGCGCCACCCAGGGTTCCCTGAATAATCCTTTTAATTTGCTGTTGGATTAGATTTGATAATATTTTGTTGAGGACTTTTGCATCTATATTCATAAGGGATATTGGTCTGTAATTTTCTTTTCTTGTAATGTCTTTATCTGGCTTTGGCTTTGGTATGGGTAACTCTGGCCTCATAGAATGAATTAGGAAGTGTTTCCTCTTCTTTAGCTTTTTGCAGGAAGCTGAGAAATGTTGGTGTTAATTCTTCTTTAAATATTTGGTAGATCCACCAGTAAAGCTCTCTGGGCCAGGCCTTTTCTCTGTTGGGAGGTTTATGATGACTAATTTAATCTCTTTACCTGTGATAGGTCTGTTGAGATTTTCTATTTTTTCTTGAGCCATTTTAGATAAAAATGTTTTAAGTTATAAAAACAAATTGTTTTCTCATATACAACATCAAGCAATTAAAATATATAGATAGGGCGGGCCACCTGGCTGGCTCAATGGGTAGAGCATGCAACTCTTGGTCTCAGGGTTGTGAGTTCAAGCCTCATGTTGGGCATAGAGCCTACTTAAAAAGTATATATATATATATGTTTGGAAGAAAACCCAGTTGATAATGGCTACAACTGAGTATTAAAAATTCTAAGGAATAAATGAGTAGGAATAGTGGAACCTGTATGAAAGGGAAGCAAATACTTTAATGAAGATCATAAAATAAGGCTTGAGTAAGTGGAGAGACACAAATTGTCCTAGAGGAGAAAAAACACTCTCATATAACTTAAAAAAAAAAAGAAATCTTGAGAAAATCTGGTTAAGGAAGAGGTGGTAATTTACCATATCAAACACTACAATATTTTAAAAGTACAATTATTAAAATATGATGGTACTAGTTTTGAAATAAGGAGCCAGATTTAATGCAGCAGGAAGCTCATAAAAAGAACAAAGAATTTGGAGTTAATATACTTTAGTATTTTAATAAGAGAAGCATAGATAGTAAATCATGCTGGTACAGATGCTTAACTGTTGGGGGGAAAAGCCCATGGGATTGCACCTCACATCACACACTTAAATAATTTCCAGATGGATTAAAGAGTTGAATATCTAATGGATGGAAGTATGGAAAACTAGGCAGAAATCTAGTTGAATGTTTTTCTATTCCTAGTGAAAGATTGAGAGTAACAGCAGTTCAAGGTATCATAAAAATATTAATGAATTTGCTAAAATAAGAACAGAATTCCTCCCAATCTCAAACATATCTATCAGACTTCAAAATCACATCACCACTTTAGAAAAATCTTGCTGAAAATAGGCATTTTTGAGGGTTGTTCTTTTTTTTTTAGAATGGCATCGTCTTATTTTAATTTGCATTTCTTTGATTGTGATTTGACTATTTCCCATAAACTTATGGGACATTCATACTTCCTCACTGGTAACTGCATTCAATAGACTCTGAGGAACTACCATAGGAACCTAGCTACCCCTATGCCATTCCTTTTTTTTTTTTTAAAGATTTTATTTATTTATTCATGAGAGACAAAGAGAAAGAGAGGCAGATGGAGAAGCAGGCTCCATGCAGGGAGCCTGATGTGGGACTCGATCCCGGGTCTCCAGGATCACGCCCTGGGCTGAAGGCGGCGCTAAACCGCTGCACCACCAGGGCTGCCTCGAGGGTTGTTACTCTTAAGACAGCAGGACCTCCTACAAATCGGACAGAATATACTGAAACTCCAAGAGGGCAATGAGCAGAGGACGTGAAAAATAACAGATCACAGAACAAGAAATCTTAATAGATAGAAAACATTCAGAAAATATTCAACTGCAGTAGTAACAAGAGAAATGCAAATTAAGATGAGATACAGGCTTTAAACTCTCACCTACCAAATTAGCGATTTTTACATGGTAATTCACTTTACTGATAATGAGAAAAACTATTGCACTGCAGTTATCTGTACATCTAAGTTACTCTGAATTGACTACCCATTGAAACCACCTGCAAAACTTTAAATAAATATTGAGGATAAGGCCCCATCCTCAGAGAATCTGATTTTTAAAAAAAAATATTTTACTTGTTTATTCATGAGACACACACACACACACAGGCAGAGACACAGGCAGAGGGAGAAGCAGGCCCCACGCAGGGAGCTCGACGTGGGACTCGATCCCAGGACCCCGGGATCACGCCCGGGCGGAGAAGGCAGGCGCTAAACCACTGAGCCACCCGGGGGTCCCTAGATTCTGATTTTTTTTAAGCTTAATTTTTAGGTAGATCTTTTTATAGACCTCTATCACATACAAAAATATGCACGGATCACAAACATTCAGCCTAAAGAATTTCCAGGTTAACACACGAGGTTAACAAACCAGCACCCGCACCCAGAAATAGAAGGCCCTGAGCTCCCCGGGATCAGCCCCCGCGTCCCTTCCGGCCACTGCCCCTCTTGCAAAGTAGCACAATCCTGGCATCTCCCACCGTGGATTACTTGGGCCTCTTTTCGAGCTTAAGAACAATCGAATCATATACAATTGTTTTAGGTTCCTGGAGCCAGTTCCAAACTGCGTGGGTAGTGGCGGTGAGGGCTTCTCACTAACAGCAAGGAATAGAGACCCCGACTCCGTTCTGACCCTGTCTAGCCAGAGACAGCGTCGGGTTCCGCGGATAGGGGCTCAGTCCCCGGGCCTGCCCCCCGCCCCCCTGCAGCTGCCGGCCTGACCTGCGCCTCTGCGTGGCTAGAACAGGTTCCGGGAGCCCCTCCTCGGGGTCGATTAATTTGCTAGAGCAGCTCACAGAACCCGGAGAAACGTCTGACTTACTAGATTGGCCGCTTTCTCAGAGAACGATATAGCCGCGGAACAGCCAGATGGAAGCGATGCGTGGGCCAAGGCGTGGGGAGAGGGGGAGCTTCCCGGAGCTTCCCGGAGCAACCCTCTCCCCACGTGGCCACGTGCCGCCCCCGGCCCGTGCCCTGGGGTTTAGCCAGGCTTCCGGGCCTGGGCCTGATTGATTAAGCCGCTGGCCATTGGCGGCTCATCGACCTCCAGCGCCTCTCCCCTGCCCCAAGGTCGGTGGGAGGGACTGAAAGGTCCCACCCGCTCACCGCAGCTGGCTTCCCTGGTGACCAGCCCCCATCCTTAGGTGACCTAGAGGCTTTCCGAAGGTCACTTCATTAAAATAACAAAAGACACCTTTATCAGTCTTCCTCACTTAAGCAATTCCAAGGGCTTTAGGGGCTCCGCCACAAACAGATGAAGAGCAAAAACATATTTCTTTTTTTTTTTTTTAAGATTTTTTATTTATTTATTCATGAGAGACACAGAGAGAGAGAGAGGGAGAGAGAGGCAGGCAGAGACACAGGCAGAGGGAGAAGCAGGCTCCAGGCAGGGAGCCCGACGTGGGGATCGATCCCAGGACTCCAGGATCACACCCTGGGCTGAAGGCAGGCGCTAAACCGCTGAGCCACCCAGGGATCCCCCGCAAATACATATTTCTTTCTTTTTTTTTTTTCCAAATACATATTTCTTAATACAAATCACATCACAACTGTATTCTTTCGTGTCTGGCTTTTACTCGGTGTTCCCGTGGTGAGACTCACCTGTGTGTAGCAACAGTTGGCTCGTTCCCACTACGGTGTAGGCTCCTGTGTATGAAAACACCCCCGCTTAATTATTCATTATTAGTCTTATAATCAGAGCAAAACAGTTTAAAAAATAAAAACTGGGGACGCCTGGGTGGCTCAGTGATTGAGCGTCTGCCTTCGGCTCAGGGCATGATCTCAGGGTCCTGGGATCGAGTCCCGCATCAGGCTCCTCGCAGGGAGCCTGCTTCTCCCTCTGCCTGTGTCTCTGCCCCTCTCTGTGGCTCTCGGGAATAAATAAAATCTTTAAAAAATCAATTAAAAACTGGTTACACTTCAAATTGGAGGTATTTTATCGTTGCATTTCCCCCACCATATCGTCCTGCATTTATCTAACTTGAGAGTTAATCCTCCCTTCCTTCGGCCCCTTGTTCCTTCCCTGGCTCAGGATGGCTGATGGGGATCAAGGCGCCCCTCCCGGCACTGTGATGCCAGCCGCCAGGTCTCTCCTACAGATAGGGTGGGACAGCAGTGCATTCCGTCTTTCCCTTGTTGCGGTTTAACGTCTCAAAACCATAACTGAGCCTATAGAATTCTAGAATATCTGGGGGCCAATATTTCACGTTTTATTTCAAGATTTTATGTATTCATTCATGAGAGACACAGAGAGAGAGGCAGAGACACAGGCAGAGGGAGAAGCAGGCCCCACGCAGGGAGCCCGACTTGGGACTTGATCTCGGGTCTCCAGGTTCACACCCTGGGCTGAAGACAGGCGCTAAACTGCTGAGCCACGGGGGCTGCCCTTACTTAGGCTTAATATAAAATGTAATTATGGAAACAATTGTAATCTTAGAGTTCAAGTGACTTTAGAGAGAATCTCGACCAGTTTTTACCTGGCAGATGAGGCGGTGCCTTTGTGGTCGGCCGGGTCCACACTGGTGGGGGCCCAAGCCAGAATAAGACTCCTGACACACATTTGGAGGCCTGCTGCCTCCCCAAGTAAAAGACCTTTTTGGGGCTGCTTTTAAAAAGCAATTAGGAATTGTGTTCTCTTGTTCGTTTGTTTCCAGCATTTACTCTCTAGCCTTTCACTTCACAACTCGGAATTTGCATTTGATCTTGATTCTTATTCCTAGGTGTGGCAACATAGCCCTTCAGGTTTTTTTTTTTTTTTTTAAGATTTTATTTATTTATTCACGAGACACAGAGAGGCAGAGACGCAGGCAGAGGGAGAAGCAGGCTCCATGAAGGGAGCCTGACGCGGGATGCGGGACTTGATCCAGGCATTCGGGGATGCGGGACTTGATCCAGGCATTCGGGGATCGTGCCCTGAGCCAAGGCAGATGCCCAACCGCTGAGCCACCCAGGTGTCCCATCCCTTCAGTTTTTAAGGATTTATTCTAAGTCACTAATGAGACAGCCCGGGTGGCTCAGCGGTTTGGCGCCGCCTTCAGCCCAGGGCATGATCCTGGAGTCCTGGGATCGAATCCCATGTCGGGCTCCTTGCATGGAGCCTGCTTCTCTCTCTGCCTGTGTGTGTGTGTGTGTCTCTCATGAATAAATAAATATAATCTTTTAAAAAAATAAATCACTAATGGGAGAATTCTTGTTTCGTCACTTTCTAAAATTCAGCTAGGACTCCAATTCAGTTTGAGTTGGCTTTCTGAAAACCTATCTCTGTAAAGTTGATTATGCTAGTAAGTCTCTGAAGTAACTTTTTTATATATTGCTTTTCAGGAGAACGTGGTTTACCAGCCCTAGATGACGTAGCAGTTTCACAAGTGAACCATCTAGGAAATATGAAAAGACACAGCTCGAACTCTGTGGATGTAGGGCTTCTCCCTTTGCACAAAAGAGGACGATCATCTTTAAGGGGGGATAATATGGTTTGTATATTAAAGTGAAAATCTTTCTTTTTTTCATTCTACTTTATTTCTTTTTTTAAAAAATTGAGTTTAATTTCATAGAGTGAACAGTTCAGTGGTTTTGACAAATATGTATACCTCCCCCCACATCAAGATAAAAAACGTTTGCATCATCCCAGATAGTTCCCTTATGCCTCTTCCCAGTAAGTCGTCCCCACCCACCCCCACTCGCCCCATGCCATTAATGGAGAAACAGCATTCTGATATTTTTCCCATCATAGATTAGTTTTGCCTGTTCTAGAACTTTATATAATTAGAATCGTACGGTATGTACTCTTGTGTCACATCTCTTTTTTGGAGATTGATCTGGTTGTAGCAACATTTTATTCCCATTCATTGCTGAGTAATATTCTGTTGTATGAATGTCCCTAATTTGTTTATCCATTCTCCTTTTGATGGGTTGTTTCCAGTTTGGGGTATTATGAGTAAAGTGGCTCTGAACATTATTATTATGGAGGTGTTTTGTGAATGTATGTTTCCATTTAATTTGAGTAAAGACTCAGGAGTGCAAATACTGGATCATGATAGATGAAGATGAAGATGATAGATGAGGTTTAGAAGAGATTGCTAGTTTCCCGACATAATTGTACTGTTTTACTTTTCTGTCATATTCTGCTGTGCTTCTCGATCTCTGAAATAGAATGAAATAGATTATTAGACTACATATAATCTAGCTTAACAAAAAATGCATTTGTTTACCTATATAAGGATATGGACACTAGTAAGTACCTAAGTAGTACAGGCAATTCTCTTAACTTCTATCAGCCCATATGTTCATCTTTGGGAATAATGTTAACTGCCTACCAAGAGTCATGTTTTCTGACATAATTATGTGAAAGCACTTTGAAAAGTATAAAGCACTACACAATTGTTTTTATAATTAGTGGTCTGTATTATAATTTCATACAATTTTTGCTGTCTAATAACTTGGTAATGCAGGGCTGATTCATAAAATTTTAAAACAAAGAAACTGATAAATACTTGGTATGTTTAGGTTAAAATTCTTACTATAGCCCATAATTCATCCTTAGAATAGAGTGATTTCTAACTAAATATAATGGGGTTTTTTTGCTGTCTGTCTACTTATTTGTACCCTGTTTTATTCCAAAAAGCAATTTAAGGTGTCTTAGAGACTAATTTATTGAGAAAAATAGGTGTTTTAGTGTTTCTTATTTTGTCCACAGAGTGTCACTGTTGGATTATTTGAAAATCAAAAGCCATAAAACATTTGATTCTTTGTTCCTGGTTAGAAATATTTGCTTTTAAAGCAATTCGATGCCAGATTACTAGAAGACTCTCTTCCAACCCTGAAGTGCATCAGGGGTTAAGTTGGTGTCCTAAGTGTAATTGGGTGAATGAGAAAACAGTTCAGCAAGTATAGTTGACTCTTGAACAATGTGGGTGTTAGGGGTGCTGATCCCCGCGCAGTCAAAAACCCACGTATAACTTTGGACTCCCCTAAAACTTAATCAAATAGCCTCCTGTTAGCCAGAAGCCTTACCGACAGTCAATTTTGTGTTATATGTATCATGTACTGTATTCTTACAATAAAGTAAGCTAGGAAAAAGAATGCTAGTGAGAAAAACATAATGAAGAGAAAATACGTGTATAGTATTGTACTGTATTTCTCGGAAAAAATCCACATATAAGTGGACTCTCATAATTTACACCCGTGTTGTTCAAGGGTCAGCTGTATATCTTTTTTGTGTTGTTGTAGTATTTACAGTGGGCAAAGGTCGGCCTTTGGTGCTTGTTGAAAGCAGAATTGAAGTCCTGACTGTTTCTCTCCTTTCTTTCATACTTCCTTTTGGTATATTAATAAATCCTTCCTGGACAAGAACATGTATACCCGATTGGGAAGAAGTTGGGAGTGTCATTAATGGATGCATATCAGATACGCATTCTGGATATTTACATAATATTAACTGCTAATTGCCAAATCTATTCACATTATCATAAAGAAAATGATTTAAATTCTTTTTCAGCCTTCACGTACTGTGGAGTTACTCTGAACTTGAGAACTGAAGGAAATATTTCTCTCTCATGAATAATTATGCTTCTGTAGCAATGAAGAAGACAGTGAAGCCTTAACCATTTTATTTCCTTCTTTTCCTTATCTAGGAAAGTAGGCAGTTTTGTGCCCTGTTTGAATAGCTTTTGTCATTTCTGGAATAATTTTAGATTTACAGAATAGGTGTGAATATATTGCAGAGAGTTCTCTTGTATACACTTCATACAGCTTCCTTGTACTGTATAACTTAAAATTATGGTAATTATGTAAGCATAGTACTGTTTTCACAACCAAGATGTTAACATTGTCACAGTACTATTAGCTAAATTGCAGCCCCTGTTTGAATTTCAACATTCTTCTCCCCCTTGTGCTTTTCCTATTCCAGGATCCAATCCAGGATCCCACAGCGAATTTAGTTGTGTCTCCTCAGTTTCTTCCAATCTGTGACAGTTCCTCATTCTTTCCTTGTCTTTTATGACCTTGACATTTTTGATGAGTGTACCAATCAGTTATTTTGTAAAATGTCTCTCAGTTTTGGTATGTCTGGTATTTTCTCTTGAATAGATTCAGATTATGCATTTTTGGCAAGAACACCACACAAATGTTGTCTCCTTACTAAGTCTTTATCAGGGGCGCCTAGTGTCCATATATCTTTTTACTGGTGATGTTAAAATCAATCTCTTGGGCAGCCCGGGTGGCTCAGCGGTTTAGCACCACCTTCAGCCCAGGGCGTGATCCTGGAGACCCCGGATCAAGTCCCATGTCGGACTCCTTGCGTGGGGCCTGCTTCTCCCTCTGCCTGTGTCTCTCTGCCTCTCTCTCTCTCTCAATCTGTGTCTCTATTAATAAATAAATAAAATCTTTAAAAAAATCGATCTCTTGGTTAACATGGTATCTTCTGGATTTTTCCACTGTGAAGTTACTGTTTTTCCCTTTGTGTCTCATAAATATCTTAGGTGGGAGGTACTTTGGGACTCTGCTGATCTCCCGTTTCTCCTCAGTTTTCTTCCTACTGAGTTGAGATAGCACATGGATTTTACCTGCAACATTCACTACTGTGGTGTTTGCCAAATGGCGACTCTATTTCCCTCATTGCTATGTATATAGTAAAAGGAATTTGTTTGTAAGGAAGGGCTGTCCTTTCTACCCCATTTATTCGGTTACATATTTTCTATCTATGTGGGCTCCTGGGCATTCATTGTATTGTATGAGTTTTTTATAATCCAATATTATTGATCAAATTTTCCAGCTTTGGTTTTTGGGAGCTCCTTCCAGTTGGGTCCTGTGGCCTTTTCATATGCCCCCACTTTTTTTTTAGCTCTTCCAAATTTTCTGATATCACAAGATGTTCTAGGCTCATTCATACTTTTCCTGACCCAGCCCTGCAATTGCTTCTCTCCAAGGAGCCCTGGTGCCTTTAGATATGGTGCCTGGACACTGGATATGTTCATTGCTAGTCTTGTGTCATTGATCTTAGGCTCTCCCAGTGGACAGAGCTAGGAAATATGTGGATACTATTCCATGCATAAATATAAATCTTTTTTTCTATATCTGTCTTTATATATATTATAAGCTATGTGTTCATACTCATATTTAATAACTTTTCTTGAACCTACGTTCTTATATGATAACTTCTTTCCTCTCCCTGTATTTAGTCAGCTCTTAATCGTTTCATTCTCATGTGAATATGGGTTTTGGTTTTACTTTTATCTCTGCTTTATATTATAAGACTTTTGGAATGCTTTTGGAATGTAGATGAAAAAGAAAATAATTAAAACAAATAAATATATAAAGTATGGCTTTTTCTAATGCTTAGTTTGGGTCCTAGTGATATTAAGCATTGACTACTTATTATTTTTATAATATTAATAGGAGAGCTGTGCATCTGGAGGTTTCTCTGACGCAAATCCTCAAAACCAACCTATGAAACTCCAACACCACTACAAGGTATCAAATTTCTGTCTTTTAAATATTGTTTTCCAAAATTTTGAGTAAAAGTTTTTTTCTTTACCTCATTCATTGTCATCGTGCTATTAATAGAAATTTTATCATGTTAAATTCTGTATGATTATCACTCCATTGTGATACATTTTAAAATTTTCTAGTTAGAACAGTATCCCTAGGTGAAAAATTTGAAATAAAAATATGGCTTTTGTAGCTTAAAACCCAATAGCCCATTACTGGTCAAATGTAGTTAACTCTCTTTCATCTAGGTTGTTCAATATTTAATTTCTCCAGTTTACTCTCCTAAGGAAATTGGCTGATTTCAATAAAATTCAGTAGGTGCCTAAATGCATATTAAGTTATCTCAGCTGAAAGAAAATGGCAGCTCATCTTTTTTTTTTTAAAGAGTATACCTTACATCGTTATGAGGAGATTTTGTACAAGTTAGTATGTCAGTAGAGACTGATAAGTATGGGCAGCCCCGGTGGTACAGCTGTTTAGCGCTGCCTGCAGCCCAGGGCGTGATCCTGGAGACCCTGGATGGAGTCCCACGTCAGGCTCCCTGCATAGAGCCTGCTTCTCCCTCTGCCTGTGTCTCTGCCCCTCTGTGTGTGTGTGTCTCTATGAATAAATAAATAAAATCTTTAAAGAAAGAGATTTGTAAGTATAACTATCAAGAATTTTGCTAGCTGCATCCTCTAGAGGTAGTGAAAGTTTATTTTTTAAAAAGTAGGTGTTAAGATCCAAAGTTTGTTGATTAAAACAAGCTACGGTGCCTAACTAAGAATGTTTTGGTGAGTATCACTCTTATTGAGAACAGAAGTGGATGGCTTCGAGGGAACACGTCAAGTCTTTGGGGAAGGGTGTCCAGAGTCGGGGCGACGGTTCTGATTTCAGGCAGGGCCCTCTCTGGCCTGCCTCCTGTGAGCATCCACAACACCCCTGGCTGGGACGGCTCTGCCAGGGCCTTCTCTTTGAGCGACTGTATGAGATGTGGTGGGCCAGAGCGTGGGGGAGGAGAGATGCTGGGGGCCCTAAGTCAGAGCCCTGAAACGGACCAGCAGGGAGCCTCCCCGTTTCTTCCAGTGTGTGAGCTCTCTCCTTTCTTCAGCCCCTGTCCTCAGAGGGCTAGACCTGTTGCTGCACACTTCCAGCTTTTCTTTTTCTGTCCTTGCCCAGAGTTCTCTTTAGGGAGACCCCAGCCCTACACAGGCTGGGAAACAGAGGGGGCCCTGCTGGGACCCGTCCACTGCCCTGTGGCCTGTCCACAGGGCTCGAAGCAGCTCCCTCTCTGTCCCCCTCGAGCTCCAGACAGCCCAGCCCTCGCTGCTTATTTCAGGAGAGGGGGGAGTGAGGCTCAAATCCCTCCATGTCCTGATTCCTGGCCCTACAGCCAGCCACTGGCCTGGGATCTGGCCTTCGGGCCTCTCCCTCTCTAAGGCTAAGTTAGCTGGCACTGCTCTGCCTCTGAGCCTCTTCCATGGGCTGGGACACCTCCGTTCGTGAGTGGCCCGCTCCTGCACCTTGCGCCTCTGGCTCCATTGCTCTGCCTACCCTCCACAGCTTAAGGCCGCCTCCTCTTTGGGCCTCCCATCTCTCTTCCTGTCATGCATTCTCTCTCCTTCCCTTAAAAATCCAGCTCTTTGAACATCATTTATGTTCACCGGCTAAACATCTGACTTCCGATGTTCTCTCTGTTTGGGTAATTTTGAATCTACTGTCCTTCTGCCTTCTCTGCCCTTCCCTGCGTCTTTACCTAGTGAACACCATCTTGTCTTTTAATCCTCAGTGTAGACGTCTCCATTGAAAAGCCTGCCACCACTGCCAGCCTGGCTTAGGTCTTGCTCTTCTACGCACACTTAGCCTCCCATTCCTACCTGTGTCAGAGCCATCAGAGGCATAAGGATAGTAGGAATATTACTGGATGATTGAGCATTACTGGACCAGGGGTTGTGTAGTACTCTTGTCATGACGTTAATATTAATAACCATACCACTGCGCCTCACGTTGTCCTCAAGGGAACTGGGGGAGAGATTTCTCATCTCGATTCTCTACATGAGGAAATTGAAGCACAGAGAAGTTAAGGAACGCGCCCAAGGTCACACAGCTGAGAAGCAGAACTCTGGTCTTTGCACCCGTGTGTTCCCCGAGAGCCTGCACTGTTCACCTCAGTGCTGTCGGCTGGAGGGTCTCGCTTATCATGCATCAGAACCACCTGGAGGGCAGACAGCTGCCCCCACTCAGAGTTCCCCAATTCAGTAAGTGGAGGGCAGGAGCTCATGTGTTTCCGACAAGCCAGTGGGTGACTTGTGCTACTGGTCTGAGACCACACTCTGAAAACCATGGCTCTGGGCTGCCCATCACTTTATTGAAATCTCTCCCCAGCTAACACGGGGAGCTCCTTAGGGCAGGATCTGTTGGTTGTCTTGTTTCCTTTTTTCCTTTTCTGTCCATAGTCCTGGCACCTAGCAAAGCCATTCTGATAGGAAGTAGGCCCTCGGTACGTGTTTATTTATTTGAATGAATGAATGAGGAAATGGTTCTGGCCTCCTGTGTAAGTGTATTTTTTTCTGAGCATTTTGAAATTTCTGAGTATTTGAAGAATTCTCGGGTTTTATTAGTCACATACCTGGTTGGCTGCGAGGGGACATGTCCTGGAAGGTTTTGTAAGGTTGTTGATTGCCTGATTTCAAAATACTTTGAAGTCACAAGTCACATCTGTTATATTTGGCTCACTGTTCTTTGCAGAGTGGAATGCTCATTGCCTGTGAATTCACACCATGATTAGATGGAAAGAGGTTCTTTGGCCTTTTAGCAGATTTGAAGATTTCTTTCCTAAAATAGCTCTTTCGTTGATCTAAAAGGACTCCATCATAAATGTGGTGGCTTTAAGAATGATGGGACGTTTACTTTCTGGTTTAGAGCTTCATTAAATGCCTGTATGGCATGGAGTAGTTGAGTAGGAGGCTGGGGCTCTTTATCTCAGCTGGCTCGGCTCGGTGTCACCAAAACCAGGGATCAAGTGGCAAACGAGACATTTCTGAGGGCCTGAGAGCTTTCTTTGTTTCTAGCAATTAAAATTTGGCCTAATGATATTTTCTTATACGTTACTTTTCTTTTGAAATAGGAATTGCTAAAATAGTTGTTTTTATTATAATAGGCTTTGCAAGAACTTATTCAAAGCACAAATAAGCAGGTAGACAACCTTTGTGGAATTGTTTCAGAAATGCAACCTCCTTGGGAGAAACCACTGTTGCCAAATCCTGTAAGTATTATCAAACCACTTCTGCTACTTCGATATACCTCTCGTTCCTAAAGGTACCAATCACTTAGAAGTGAGAGAGAACTAATGCCTCTGAGATTAGCAAGGCTGGTGTACACTTACGTTAGCACATAGGACCTTAAACCTCTCTTGGAGGAATACTGAAGTTTAGGTTTGAGAAATCATGATGCTGAATATTTTTACGTTTGTAACCGTGATGTATAAAATGCAATCAAAATGTTGGGTCGAAGAGGAATAAAAATCATACAATAAAAATTCGGCATTTAGCCTTAACCGTGGAAAATGACATTGCAAAGCAACTAGGTATTTGTGCTTTTATCGACTTTTTAATTCTTTTTTTAAAGATTATATTAAAAAAATAAAAGATTATATTTATTTATTCACGAGAGACACACAGAGAGAGGCGCAGAGACACAGGCAGAGGAAGAAGCAGGCTCCACGCAGGGAGCCCGACGTGGGACTCAATCCCAGGTCTTCCGGATCACAACTTGGGCCGAAGGCAGGCACTAAACCGCCGAGCCACCTAGGGATCCCCTAACGACTTTTTAATTCTTATGGGCACAAATTTATGACATGTTTGTGTTAGTTTAGAGGTCACTTGGATTTACACAAAAGAGTTTTAGTTGTATACCTCAGATAGAAAGTAAGTCCAGGAAGCAAAGAGGAGAGCGTAACCCATTGTGTTCTCTTACCCTGGACAGGGAGCCGGAGGCCCATCTGTAGCAGTGCAGGCCAGGGCCGACCCTGTAGGAACAGCTCTTCAGCCAGCAGTGCTCTCTGAACTGCAGGAGCAGGTGCTCAGGGAAAGTCCACCACTTCCCAAAATTGTCTCCACATATTCATTACAGCACAGTCTCTCACCAGAGAGCTCAGTTGCTCCTCTTGCCATGTCCTGCTTTGTCAGTGGAGGAGTGGAAGGTGCCCACAATTGCTTGGCCGGTCAGCCTCCTCCGGCAGCACCTACAACTGTCCAGCCGCAAGGAGTGCTCCGTGTGGCACACTCGGCCCATGGCTCCACCCTATGGGAAGGTAGGTGCTCAGGCCCAGACCCGGGCTCGTTGACTTTCTGCCTCCTTTCCAATCTTGGTGAGTTTGAAGGGACACATACTATAATAGCATCCTTTCATCTGGATTAAATAGCATTCTTAATGCAAACTAGCAATAGCTGGTTTTTAAGTTGATGTATGGTTGGCTACAGCTATTCTTGGGGAAGATTCTATTTATTTGAGAGAGAGAGAGAGAGAATGAGAGAGCGAATGAGCAGTGAGGGGCAGAGGGATAGCCAGATTCCCTTCTGAGCAGGGGGCTTGATCCAGGGATTCCAGGATCATGACCTGAGCTGAAGGCAGACACTTAACCCACTGAGTCACCCAGGAGCCCATAGAGGTTTTTTTTTTTAATTAAAAGTTTTATGAAATAATTGTAGATTCCTATGTAGTTTTTTTAATAATAAATTTATTTTTTATTGGTGTTCAATTTGCCAACATACAGAATAACACCCAGTGCTCATCCCGTCTAGTGCCCTCCTCAGTGCCCGCCAACCAGTCACCCCCCCCCCACCCTCCTCCCCTTCCACCAAGCCTAGTTCGTTCCCCAGAGTTAGGAGTCTTCCATGTTCTGTCTCCCTTTCTGATATTTCCTACCCATTTCTTCTCCCTTCCCCTCTATTCCCTTTCACTATTATTTATATTCCCCAAATGAATGAGACCATATAATGTTTGTCCTTCTCCGACTGACTTACTTCACTCAGCATAATACCCTCCAGTTCCATCCACGTTGAAGCAAATGGTGGGTATTTGTCATTTCTAATGGCTGAGGAATATTCCATTGTATCCATAGACCACATCTTCTCTATCCATTCATCTTTCGATGGACACCGAGGCTCCTTCCACAGTTTGGCTATTGTGGACATTGCTGCTATAAACATCGGGGTGCAGGTGTCCCGGCGTTTCACTGCATCTGTATCTTTGGGGTAAATCCCCAGCAGTGCAATTGCTGGGTCGTAGGGCAGATCTATTTTTAACTCTTTGAGGAACCTCCACACAGTTTTCCAGAGCGGCTGCACCAGTTCCCATTCCCACCAACAGTGCAAGAGGGTTCCCCTTTCTCCACATCCTCTCCAATATTTGTGGTTTCCTGCCTTGTTAATTTTCCCCATTCTCACTGGTGTGAGGTGGTATCTCATTGTGGTTTCCTATGTAGTTTTAAGAAATAATTGACTGATACCTCTTACCCAATTTCCCTCAAAGGTAACATCTTGTAAAACTCCAGTAAAATATCACAAGCAGGATATTTTTTTTAAGATTTTATTTATTTATTCATGAGGGACACACACACAGAGAAAGAGAGAGCGAGAGAGAGAGAGAGAGAGAGGCACAGGCAGAGGGAGAAGCAGGCTCCATGCAGGGAGCCCAATGTGGGACTCGATCCCGGGTCTCCAGGATCAGGCCCTGGGCTGAAGGTGGCGTTACACTGCTGAGCCACCCAGGCTGCCCCGCAAGCAGGATATCGATGTTAATGTAAGCCACAGATATTATTCAGCTGTCCCCAGTTTGACTTGTTTCACTGTGTGTCTGTGCATTTAGTTCCATGCAGTTTTATCACGTGAGGTTTGCATGTCCCCCACTATAGTTAAGGTACAGAACATCTCTGTCACCAGGATGGTGACTTGTGTTGCCCCTTTACACTGTACCCATCACCCTCTGGTGGCCTTGCTCTCCCCATTCCCCTTTCCCTAACCCTTGGCAACCACCAATCTATCCTAGCTCTCTAAAATGTTGTCACTTCAAAATTGTTATATAGTTGGATGCATACTGTATGTAACCTTTTGATATTGGCTTTTTTCCACTCCAGGTAAGTCCCTGGAGATAAAACCAAGTTGTTGCATGTTTCACTAGTTCCTTCCTTTTTATTGGTCAGTGCTGTTTCACCGTAAGGTATGCTGTACTTTAACAGTTCATCTGTCAAAAAAAAAAAAAAAGTTCATCTGTCGAAGCAGATTTTCATTTTTCTCCCCCTGCTCCCTCCGGTGTTTGACTATTAGAGAAGTAAGGCTCCTGTAATATTCATGTACAGGTTTTTGTGTAAATAGAAGTTTCATTTCTCAGACATGAATGCCAGGGAGTGCAATTTCTAGTTAGATGTTAATTGAATGTTTAGTTTTAGGAGAAACTACACGTGCCATTTTATGTTGAGGCCAGCTACGTAGGAGTGATCCAGTTTCTCTGAATCCACATTTCTGTTCCTTCCATTGTTTTTTTTTTCTTAAAATTTTTTTTATTGGAATTCAGTTTGCCAACATATAGCATAACACCCAGTGCTCATGCAGCCAAGTGCCCTCCTCAGTGCCCGTCACCCAGTCACCCCAACCCCCCGCCCACCTCCCCTTCCACTACCCCTTGTTCATTTCCCAGTCAGAGGAGTCTCTCATGTTTTCTCACCCTCACTGATATTTTCACTCATTTTCTCTCCTTTCCCTTTATTCCCTTTCACTAATTTTTATATTCCCCAAACGAATGAGACCATATAATGTTTGTCCTTTTCCGATTGACTTATTTCACTCAGCACAATACCCTCCACATCGAAGCAAATAGTGGGTATTTGTCGTTTCTAATAGCTGAGGAATATTCCATTGTATACATAGACCACATCTTCTTTATCCATTCATCTTTTTTTTTTAAGATTTTATTTATTCATGAGAAACACGGGGGGAAGGGGGAGAGAGAGGCAGAGACACAAGGCAGAGGGAGAAGCAGGCTCCACACAGGGAGCCTGACGTGGGACTCGATCCCGGGTCTCCAGGATCACGCCCTGGGCCTAAGGCGGCGCTAAACCGCTGAGCCACCTGGGCTGCCCTCCATTCATCTTTCGATGGACACCGAGGCTCCTTCCACAGTTTGGCTATTGTGAACATTGCTGCTAGAAACATTGGGATGCAGGAGTCCCGGCGTTTCACTGCATCTGAATCTTTGGGGTAAATCCCCAGCAGTGCAATTGCTGGGTCGTAGGGCAGATCTATTTTTAACTCTTGGAGGAACCTCCACACAGTTTTCCAGAGTGGCTGCACCAGTTCCCATTCCCACCAACAGTGCAAGAGGGTTCCCCTTTCTCCACATCCTCTCCAACATTTGTGGTTTCCTGCCTTGTTAATTTTCCCCATTCTCACTGGTGTGAGGTGGTATCTCATGGTGGTTTTGATTTGTATTTCCCTGATGGCCGGTGATGCGAGCATTTTCTCATGTGCTTGTTGGCCATGTCTATGTCTTCCTCTGTGAGATTTCTGTTCATGTCTTTTGCACGTTTCATGATTGGATTGTTTGTTTCTTGGACGTTGAGTTTGATAAGTTCTTTATAGATCCTGGATACTAGCCCTTTATCTGATAGGTCATTTGCAAATATCTTCTCCCATTCTGTAGGTTGTCTTTTAGTTTTGTGGACTGTTTCTTTTGCTGGGCAGAAGCTTTTTATCTTGATGAAGTCCCAATAGTTCATTTTTGCTTTTGTTTCTCTTGCCTTCATGGATGTATCTTGCAAGAAGTTGCTGTGGCCAAGTTCAAAAAGGGTGTTGCCTGTGTTCTCCTCTAGGATTTTGATGGAATCTCGTCTCACATTTAGATCTTTCATCCATTTTGAGTTTATCTTTGTATATGGTCAAAGAGAGTGGTCTGGTTTCATTCTTCTGCATGTGGATGTCCAATTTTCCCAGCACCATTTATTGAAGAGACTGTCTTTTTTCCAGTGGATGGTCTTTCCTCCTTTGTCGAATATTAGTTGACCTGTTCCTTCCATTGTTCCTTCTTCTGATGCCTCATGAATCCTTCTTTCCTTATATCCTTTCTGATAGAAGATTTTTCTTTGACCTTTCGGTAAGAGTAAGCCTGCTGGAGACAAAATCTTTTTGTGAGGTGTTTTTATCTCCCCTTCTTTGTGGAAGGATAGTTTCATCTAGTATAGGATTCGTGGGTGTCAGTTCTTGTATTACAGCCCCTGAAAACTTTTTATTTATAGAAATGCCAGGGAAAGCAGAAGCCAGCCTTGGAAACAGCACTGAGTCAATACATTACCCAACTTCATTGGGAGATGACAATGGCCAACATAATGTCTCTTCATCCGTTTTCATCCAACATAATGTCTCTTCATCCGTTTTCATCCTTCCCAATTTTGGTGAGTTTAAAATGATACATATTACAAGTTGGGCCTGTAGATTCACCAACATCCTTAATGCAAGTCAGTGCCAGCTTGTTTTTTAATGAAGCTTTTTATTTTGAAATAATTGTAGATTCATGTGTAGTTGTCGGAAATTAGGTAGCAATCTCGTTTATGTTTTACCCATTTCCCCCAATGATAACGTCTTCTAAAAGTTGGTACAACTGAGTACTGGCATTGATTAAATCCACATTTGTAGGTGTGTGTGTGTGTGTGTGTGTGTGTGTGTGTATGTGTATTCAGCTTTATGCAGTTTTATTGATCATCACAGCTGTGATCCAGCACACTTCCATCATCACCGCATATTGCCTTTTAGGACCTCAACCACCTCCATCCTTTTCTCTTACACTAGCGAAGAGTGAACTGATTTCCCTTTCTATAATTTTTCCACTCGAATATTGTTATTTAAATGGAATAAAATGCTATATTTATAAAATGCTATATATATATACATATATATGTATATGTATATATATATAGCCTTTGGGGCATAGCTTTTTCTCTAAACCTAATTTTCTGGAGATTCATACCAATAGTTGCATGTATCAACAGTTTCTTCCTTTTTATTGTTGAAAGCTCTCCCATGCTATGGATGTACAACTGTTTCTGTTTCTTCACCCATGGAAGAATATCTGGGATGTTTCCAATTTTTGGCTCTCAGAAGTTTAACTCTGTGAACAGTTATATACTGTTTTTTGTGTCCACTTACGTTTATGTGTATATTTTTTGAGGTGAATGCCCAAGAGCACAATTCTGGGTCATGTGATAATTTCATGTTTAGTTTTATAAGAAACTGCTAAAATGTTTTTCAGGCCATTCACCTTTCCACATGTAATATATAAATGATATAATTTCTCTTTATGCCTATTTCTTCTCTTTCCATTATTTTTTCTTCTTGATGCTCAAAGATCCATTCTTTGATCATCTCTTTTCTGTTGAATATTTTCCTTTGGCCTTTCTTTAAGGGCAAGTCTGCAAGGGACAAGTTCTTCTGGTTTTTCTTCGTGTGACAATGTCTTTATTTCCTGTACAGTAATGAAGGATAGTTTTGCTACCTATAGAATTAATAGTTGAGAGTTCTTAAGTACTTGAAAAATGTTCTTTCTGTACAAATACCAGTGATAACAGAAACCAACTTGGAAAACAACCCTGGGACAAGAAATTCTGGAACTTCACTGAGAAATGGCAGTGACCAATGTCCTTCATCTGTCAGCCTTCCACCCAATTTTGGTGAGTTTCGAATAGTGTGTGTTACAAGTAGCACTGTTTAATCTAGATATATCATCAATATCCTTAATAGAAGCCAGTGGTAGCTCATTTTTAAAATTAAACTTTTTATTTTGAAACAGTTTTCAATGCATGTATATTTGTAAGAAATAACATCAAGTCGTACATTTTACACTTTACCCATTTCTCCCACTGTTAACATCTTGCAAAACTGCAGTACAATATCACAACCAGGGTATTGACATTGATACAATACACAGATATTATTGAAATGTGCCCAGTTCTATTTGTAGTGATTTGTGTGCATTTGTATTTATTTCTATCTCATTTTATCACACGAGTAGGTTTGATGTCCATCACCACAGTCAGGATACAGAATGGTTCCATTGCGGTCAGGATGCTTCATCTTGCCCCTTTAAAGGAGATTTTATTTATTTATTATTTGAGAGAGAGAGAGAGAGTGCATGAGCAGGGGGAGAGGGAGAGAGAGAGAGAATCTCAAGCAGAGATTCCTCACTGAGTGCAGAGCCTGACACAGGGCTCCATCCCACAACCTTGAGATTGCGACCCTGAGCTCATGACCTGAATCGAAATCAATAATCACAGGCTTAACTGACTGAGCCACCCAGGCACCCCTCGTCCTGCATTTTTAGAGCCACACCCACCTCTTCCAGGCTGCCCTTTCTTTCCCATTGCCCATTTCCCTAGCCCCTGGCAAACACTACTCTCTATAATTTTGTCACTCCAAGAGTGTTCTCTAAAGGGAATCTTAAGGTATGTAACCTTTGAAGATCGTTTAGTTTTTTCAGTCAGCATAATACCCTGAAGATTCATCCAGGTTGTTGCATATGTCGGCACTTTCTCCCTTTTCTGTGGTTGCAGTGCACAATAGTTGTTTGTAACCATTCACCCACTGAAGGACATTGGTTGTTGTTGGTGGTTTTGTTTTTCTTCCAGTTTTTGGTGTTAGTAGTAAAGTTGCCATGAACATCCACGTCCAGGTTTTTACGTAGATATGTTTTTGTTTCTGTCATGAATGCCAAGAGTGCAGTTGTTGAATCTTATGGTAATAGCGTGTTTAGTTTTATAAGAAACTGTGAAACAGCTTTCCAGAGAGACTGTACCAGTTTTCATTCTCACCAGCAATGTATGAGTGATCACATTTCTCCCCATCCACATTTCTCTTCTTCCCATTGTTCTTTCTTCCTGAGGTACCACATTTCCTTCTTTCATCCTGTCCTTTCTGTTTGAAGATTTTCCTTTCATCTTTCTCTACAGGTAAGTCTGCTGGGGACAGATTCTTTTGGACTTTCTTTTGCAAAATGTCTTTGTTTCTTTTACTTTTCCCCCTGAAGGATAGTTTTGCCTCATGTAGAATTCACAGTTGAGTGTTCTTGTCTTTCAGCAGTTGAAAAATTCATACTTATAGAAATGCCGGAAAAATCCAAAACCAGCCAGGAAAACAGTTCTGAGACAGTCTATTACCCAGCTTTATTGGGAAATATCAGTGGCCCAGATACTGACTCTTCATCTGCTTTGGTCCCACCCAATTTTGGTGAGTTTGAAATGATACATATTACATGCAGTGCTGTTTAATCTAGATCCATCAACATCCTTAATACAAGCCAGCTATAGCTCTTTTTGAAACTTTTAATTTTGATGTAATTTAAGGTTCAATGCAGTTGTAAGAAATAATACAGAGAGATCCTGTTTATGCTTTACGTATTTTACCTAGTGATACCACCTTGCAGAACCATAGTACAGTGTTACAACCCAGACATTGGCATTGATGTAATTCACAGGTGTTATTGAAATACCTCCAGTTTTACTTGCATCTGTGTATGTGTATATGTGTCCCTGTGCTTGTGTGTATTTAGCACTATGCAATTTTATTGTATGAGTGGGTTCACATGTCTACCGCCACAGTTGAGGTAGAGATCATTTCCATCACTCAAGGATTCCTTGTTATTGTGTCTTTTTACAACCACACCTACCTTCCCTGCCTCGAAGACCCATCCTCAACACCTGGCTATATCTGATATTTTCTCCATTTCTATAATTTTGTCTCTTCAGATTGTTATATAAGTGGAGTCACATATGATATAACCTTTTGGGGTTAGCTTTTTTTTCCCACCCAGTTTAATTGCCTGGAGTCTCATCCAGTTTGTTGCATGTATCAATAGTTTATTACTATTATTCCTGAAAATAGTATTCCGTGCTATGGGCATGTTACATTTTGTCTGATTGTTCACCTGTTGAAGGATATCTGGATTTTTTTTTCAGTGTTTTGCTATTAGGAGTAAAGTGGCTATAAATATCTGTGTACACATTTTTGGGTAAATATGAGTTTTAATTTCTCACCTATTGATGGAGAGTTTCCCATGGTATAGATACACAACAGTTTTTTTTAAACATTCACACATTGAAGGACATCTGTTTTTTCTTTCCAAGTTTCTGGATACTAGAAGTAAAGCTGATCTGCTGTGAATATTCATGTACTAAAAAAAAAACAAAAAAATATTCATATACTGATTTTTGTGTAAATACAAGTTTTCATTTCTCTGTCATGAATGCGGAGAGTGCAATTGCTAGGTCTTATGGTAATAGCATGTTCAGTTTTATGAAAACTGCCAAAACAGTTTTCTGGAGAGGCTGGACTATTCTACATTCCCAAGAGCAATGTATGGGTGATCTAGTTTCTCCCCATCTATATTTCTGATCTTTCTATTATGTTTCTTCCTTACCGATGCCCCAAGATTCCTTCTTTCATGCTATCCTTTCTGTTAGAAGATTTTCCTTTAGCTATCTTTTAATAATCTGCTAGAAACAATTTTTAAAAATTGTTCTGTTGTGGGAGAGTATATTTATTTCCCTCCTCTTCCTGAAAGATAATCTCACTCAATGTAGAATTCATAGTTGAGCATTCTTGTCTTTTGCAGTTGAAAAAGCTGTACTCGTTGAAATGCCGGAAGAAGCTGAAACCAGCCTGGAAAACAACCAATTGATTGATCAGACAATCAATTACCAAACTTCATCAGGAAATGGCCGTGGCCCAAATCCTGTCTCTTCATCTCTCTCCATCCCACCCAATTCCAGTGAGTTTGAAATGATACTTGTGTCAAGTAGCACTGTTTAAACTAGAAGTGTCAACATCCTTCGTGTCAGCTAATGATACCTTTTTTTTAAATTAAAGTTTTGATATTGTAATTTGAGATACCCATGTAGTTGTAAGAAATCATACAGAGGGATCTCATTTATGCTTTACCCATTTCTGCCAACAATAACACAATAACATCTTGCAAAACTATGATAGGCCATCACAACCAGAGTACTGACATTGATACCTTCCACAGATCTTACTGAGATGTCCCCAGTTTAATTGTATTGATTTTGGTGTATGTGTTTAGTTCTATTAGATTTTATCACATGAGTGGGTTTGATGTCCACCACCACAGTCAGGATACAGGACATATCCATCAACATCATGAAGATGCCTCATCTTGCCTTTTTGTAACCACACTCATCTGAGTATAATTCCCTGGAGAGTCATCTGACTTGTTGCCTGTATCAGCATTTCCTTCTTTTTTATTGCTCTGTACTATTCCGTGGTGTGGGTGTTCACAGTTTGTGTATTGGTTCACTGTTGAAGAATGTCTCAACTTTTTCCGGTTTTCAGTATTACAAGTAAAGTTGCTATGACCGTTTATTTACAGGTTTTTGTGTACACATAAATTGTTACTTCTCTTAGATGAATGCCCAAGGGTGCAAATGCTTGGTTGTATGATAATTGCATGTTTAGTTTTATGAGAAACTGCCCCATGGTTTTCCAGAGAGGTGGTACCATTTAACTTTTCTACCAGCAACATATGATTGATTCAGTTTTTCTGCATCCAGATTTCTGCTGCTTTCATTCGTTGTTCTTTCTTCCTTCTTAATGCTCCAAAATGTGTTTTTTCATCATTCTTTTCTGATAGAAGATTTTCATTTAACCATTTTCTTTTCTTTTTTTTTTTCATTTAACCATTTTCAAATGTAAGTCTGCTAGCGACAAATACTTTTGGCATTCCTTTGTATGAGGATTCATGATTTCCCCTTCATTCATTCTTTGTTGTTGTTTTTAATAGTTTGGATATTCATTTCTTGTTTTCAGCAATCATTGAGGTATAACTGACAAAGTTGTAATATATTTAGAGAATATACAGTGTGATGACTTGATATACATGTACATAGTGAAATGATTCCTGCCATTGAGTTCACTAACATATCCACCATCTCACGTATATTTACCTTTTATATTTTGGTGGGGAGAATGCTTAAGTTCTATTCGATGATACAGTGCACTATTATCAGCTCTAGTCACCGTGTTGTGCACTAGAGCCTCAGGCCTTACTTATGACTGAAAGTTGATACCTTTTTTTTTTAAGTTGATACCTTTTTTACCAGCCTCTCCCCACTTCCCTTTCCGCCTGGCCCCTGGCAACTGCCATTCATTTATTCTATCACCTTTTTTTATGAGTTTGACTTTTTTTTTCTTTTTAGATTCCACATATAAGTGATACCATGCAGTATTTGTCTATTTCACTCTCTGGTTTATTGCACTTAGCATACTGTCCTCCAGGTCCATTTGTTAATGTGGTCACAAGTCTGCTCTATTATCTATTGAAGGACAATTTGGCCAGACACAATCACATGGTTTGAGATTTCCTGTCTTTCGGTATTTGAAAATATTGTATTTGTAGACATGTTGGTAAAGGCTCAGACCAGCCCAGAAAAGAACCCTGAGATGACAAGCTATCCACTTTTATTGGAGGATAGCAGTGACCAAGACGTTTCTCCAGTAGGTTGCAGCATTCCTCCCAGTTTTGGTGAGATTGAAATGACAGATACATTTGACATGTAGCATATTTAATCTAGATTCATCAACATCTTTAGTGTAAGATAGTGGTAACCTTTTCTTTTCTTAATTTTAAAAAACGATTTTATTTATTTATTTGAGAATGAGAGAGCAAGAGAGAGTGAGCACAAGCAGGGGCGGGGGGAGAGGCAGAGGCAGAGGGAAAGGGAGAAGCAGGCTCCCCGCTGAGCAAGGAGCCTGAGCCTGACTCTGGGCTCCATCCCAGGACCTGGGATCATGATCTGAGCTGAAGTCAGATGCTGAGCCGCCTGAGCCACCCAGGCGCCCCGATAGTGGTCGTTTTTTTCTGATTGTACTTTTTATTTTCAGAAAAATATAGCTGCACATGGAGTTGTGAAAAATAATACAGATCATGTGTTCCCATTCTTCAGTTTTCCCCACTGGTAACATCTTGCAAAAACCGGAGAAAATGATCACAACCAGGAAATTGGTGTAATACCCCCCACAGAGACAATTGAGATGTCCCCAGTTTCACTTGTATTTGTTTGTGTGTATGTGTGTATTTAGTTCTATACAATTTTATCATATCAAGAGGCTCGTGTATCCTCTGCCACAGGCAAGCCCTGAAACAGTTCCAGCATCACCATTTTCCCTCATAATTGCTCTCTTGTAACCACAACCATCTCTTTCCAGAGGACTTTCTCCCCAGTTCCATCCTCTGCCCTGTCTCTAATGATTGGCAATCTGGAATCTGCTCTCCAGATCTATAATTCGTCCATCCAGCATTGTTGTATAAATGGAATCGCAAGGTGTTTAAGATTGGCTCCTTTCCCTCAGTGCAATTCCCTGGGGATTTGTTCATGTTGCTGTTCTTTACATTGATGTTTCTCTATGATGCTCCAGTATTCTTTCTTTTATATGTTTTCTGTAAGATTTTCCTTTAGCCATTTTTTAAGCATAAATCAGTTAGTGGTAAGTACTTTTGGTTTTCCTTTGTCTGTAAATATCTTTATTTTTGCTGCAGTGCAGAAGGATAGTTTCATTGGCTATTTGGCTATAGAACATGAGGCTAGTAGTCTTATGGCATTTAAAAAATGTTGTCCTTGTAGGAATGCTGTTCAAGGCAGAAACCTGCCTGGGAAATAGCACTCAGCTGGGAAATTACTCATCTTTCTTGGAAAAGGACAGTGGTCAAGAAACTTCAGAATATTTCTTCATGCCTTCCAGTTTGGGTGAGTTGAAATGAAACATATTACAGGTAGCACTGTTTAATCTAGATTCATTAATACCCTGAATGTGACCTAGTAGTGTTTTTTCCTTTTTAATAAAAAAATAATTAAAATTATTTAAGTCAGGAGTAGAAGTTTTATATCGAGAAAATTTTAGCTACACGTGTAATTGTAAAAGAGATCTTATGTACACTTCATCCAGCTTCCCCCAATGATACCATCCATCAGAACTATAGTACAATGTCACAACCAGTGTATAGACATCCATAGATTTTATTGAGATGTTCTCAGTTTTATTTGTACTTGTGCATGGGTTTATGTTTGTGTGTGTATGTGTATTCGGTTTTATATTATGTGATTTCATGATGTGAGTAGGGTTCCATACCTCCTATCGCCTATTGCCCTTTAAACCCATGACTGCTTTTCTCTTCCTACCCTCCTAGCCCTTGTCTGCCCTGTCCCTGTCCTTAGCAGCCACTGATCTGCTCTTCCTCTTTATAATTTTGTCATTTAGAGAGTTTTATGTAAATAGACTTACATGGTTATATCATTTTTCAGGATGGCTTTTTTTTTCCTTCAGCATAATTCCCTGCAACTTCATCTGAGTTGCTGTGTAATATCAGTAGTTCCTCCATTTTTATTGCTGACTATTCCATGGTATGGGTGTACCGTAGTTTATCTGTTCACTGGTTGAAGGATGTCTGGGTTGTTTCTAGTTTCTGGCCGTTAAGAGTAAAGCTGCTGTGTACACTCGCGTACAGGTTTCTTGTGAGCATCAGTTTTCATTTCTCTGACATAACGCCCCAGAGCACACTTGCTGGGTCCGATGGTAATGGTAAGTTGAGTTTTGTAAAATACTACTGAACTGCTTTCCAGTGCAGCTGTACCATTTCCATTCCTGCCAGAGTTTTATGAGTGATCTAGTTTTTCTGCATGCATACTTCTACTCTTCCTATTAGTCTTTCTTCCTTCTTTATGCTCCAAGCCTCCTTCCTTCATCATATCCTTTTGGTCAGAAGATTTTCCTTTAATCATGTTTTAAGACTAAGTCAGCCAGCAACAATTTTTTTAAAAAATTTTAAATTAAATATATATATATATATATATTTTTTAGTTTTCCTTTGTCTGGGGATGTCTTTATTTCTGCTTCATTCTTAAAAGATAGTTTTACTTGATGTAAAAATCACTGTTGAGATTTCTTGTCTTTCAGCACCTGAAAGATGTTTTACTTATCAAAATGTTGTTCAAACAGTATCCAACGCTGAAATGACTTCTGAGACCATGAATCCCCCAACTTTAATGACAAATGACAGCAACCAAGATATTGATTCAGAATCTTTCTTTGTCACTCCTGGTTTTGGTGAGTTTGAAATGATACATATTATAAGTAGCACTCTCTAATTTAGGTTCAACATTCTTAATATGAATTCTTACTGATAGCTTTTTCAAAATTAAAATGTTCATTTGGAGATACTTCAGAATCACATGTACGTGCATGAAATAATATAGAGAGATCTTATGTATCCTTAACCAGATTTCTCCCAATGCTAATATTGTGCAAAAATATAGTAAAATATCACTACTAGGATTTTGACATCAATACAATCTACACATCTATTCAGATGTCCCCAGCTTTACTTGCATTCATTTGGGTGTGTGTATGTGTGTGTGTGTTTAATTCTCTGCACTTGTGATATGTTTATGTTCAGGTATTCACCACTACAGTCATGATACAGAACTGTCCCATTATTTCCAGGAACCCTCTTGTTGCCTATTTATAATCATATTGTATGTCATTGCTTCTCTGGCTTGGTCTCTAACCCATTCAAGGGCTAATGTGTTCTCTCTTTTTTAATAATTTTATATTATTTTATGGAAGAGTATATGAGAAATTGGTATTAATTTTTTAAATGTTTGGTAAAACTCTCTAGTAAAATAATCTGGGCCTGATTCCTTTTCAGAAGGCTTTTAATTGCAAATTTAATGGTTATAGGACTATTTAGATATCTGTGTCATCTTGGTTGAGTTTTGGTCTTTGTAATTTTGGAGGAATTGATTCAGCTCTGCTAAGTTATCAGATTTATGAATGTAAAGTGGTTTGTAATATTCCCTATTATCCTTTTGATGGTTGCTGGATAACTTATTTCATTCCTGGTATTAATGATTTGTGTTATCTCTTTTTCTTTTTGTAATTCTTTTTAGAGGTTTATTAGCTTTATTAATCTTTTTGAGGCACCAACCTTTTTGTTTTATTGATTTCCTGTTGTTTCCATATTTTCAGTTTCATTGATTTCTGTTCTTTATTATTTCATGCTTTTTGCTTATATGGGGTTTATTTTACTCTTCTTAGTTCTTGGTATAGGAACTTAAATTATAGATTTAGAACTGTTCTCTTTTCTAATATAAGCATTTAGTGTTGTAAATTTCACTTACAGTACTTCCTTAGTTATACCCCATATATTTTGATGTGTTGTATTTTCATTAAGTCATATGTATTTTTTTTAAGATTTTATTTATTTACTCATGAGAGACACAGGGAGAGAGAGGGGAGAGAGAGAGAGAGAGAGAGAGAGAGAGAGACAGGCAGAGGGAGAAGCAGGCTCCATGCAGGGAGCCCGTTGCGGGACTCGATCCCAGGACTCCAGGATCACGCCCTGAGCTGAAGGCGGCGCTAAACCGCTGAGTCACTCAGGCCGCCCAAGTCGTATGTATTTTATTATTTCTTTGGAAACTTCATCCTGTCATTCTATTATTGATTTCTAATTTGATTCTATTATGGTCAGAAAATAGACCTTTTTTTAAGATTTTATTTATTTATTCATGAGAGATACAGAGAGAGAGAGCGAGGCAGAGACACAGGCAGAGGGAGAAGCAGGCTATATGCAGGGAGCCCGATGTGGGACTCGATCCTGGGTCTCCAGGATCACACCCTGGGCTGAAGGCAGGTGCTAAACTGCTGAGCCACCCAGGCTGCCCAGAAAATAGACTCTATATGATTTCTTTTCTTTCCAATTTGTTGAGATGTTTTTCCTCTGGCCTAGGATGTGGTTTGTCCTGGTGAATGATCCACAGGCATTCGAAAAAAATATGTATTCTGGTTTTGTTGGGTGGAATGTTCTGTAATGAGAATCCTGTTAGTTGATTGTGTTGTTCAGATATTCTGCATCCTTGCTGATTTTTGGTCTGGTTGTTTGATCAGTTTCTGAGATAGGGAGGTATGAGGTCCTCAACTTTAATTATGGATTTGATTATTTCTCCTTTCAACTTTTTCAGTTTTTGCTTAATGTATTTTGAGAATTTGTCATTTGGTGTATTGAGAATCATTGTCTTCCTCAGCGTTGATCTTTTCATCTTTATTTGTTTCTTTGCCCTGAAGTATACTTTATCTGATGTCAACACAGCTACTCTGTTTTTTGGGGGGACTAATGTTTGCATGGTATATGCCTTTTCATCCTTTTACTTTCAATCTACCTATGTGATTGAACTTGTAGAGTTTTTTGTAAACAGCACATAATTGATCTTTTTAAATATACTTTATCACTTGCTGCCATTTAATTGATATAGTTAGGTTACTTACATTTAAGATAATGTAGGCCTAGGCCTAAGTCTACCATTTTATTATATTTCTTTTTGTTCCCTATTTTTCTCATTATTTTTTTAAAGTTTATTTAATTTATTTGTTTAAGTAAACTCTACCCCCAGTATGGGGCTTGAACTTACACCCTGAGATTAAGAGTTTCATGCTCTACTGACTGAGCCGGCCAGGCACTCCCCTACTCATTCTTTTTTTGTTTATCTTTTTTTTGCCTTCCTGTGGGTTACCTGAACATTTTCTAGTGTTCCGTCTTGATTTATTTATGTTTTTGAGTACATTGCTTTGTATGGTTTTCCTAGTGGTCACTCTGGATATGGTTATATATGTATGTGTCTTATCACAGATTACTGGTATCAGCATTTTACCACTTGGAATGAAGTGTTGAAACTTTAATTCCACTTAGTTTCCTTTGCCCTCCTCACTTTTAATATATTGTCTTGGATATCAGATGGTGTTTTCATTTTTGTTTCAGTCATCACATATGATTTATAAAACTCATGATTGTATGATTGTATTATATTCATCCATATTTCTGCCTCTTCTGTTCTTTCTTTCTTTTTATTATTGAATAGTAGTCTGTGGTATTGGATTTACCACGGTTTGTTTAACCACTCAACAGTTGAAGGACATCTGGGGTTGTTCACCATTTTGGCTGCTATGAATAAAGCTAAGAACACTTAGCTTTATTGTGCAGGTTTTTGTGTCATGTCATGGGCTTTTATTTCTCTGGGATAAATGCCCAAGAGTGAAATTGCTGTGTCATGTGATAATTGAAGATTTAGTTTTATAAGGAGCTGCCAGACTATTTTCCAGTGTAGCTGTTTGATTTTTTATTGAACAAATGATCAAGTTTCTCTTCACGCATACTTCTTCTGCTCTTTCTGTTGCTTTCTTTTCCTTCCTGATGCTCCAAGATTCCTTCTGTCATCATAACCTTTCTGTTTGATGATCTTCCTTTAGCCACTCTTTCTTAAGAGTAGGTAGGTCTGTTAGTGACAAATGCTTTTAGTTTTCCTTGTCTGAGAATATGTTTATTTCACCTTCACACTTGAAGGATAGTTTGCTGGATAGTGAATTTGCAGTTGAGAGTCCTTTTCTTTCAGCACTCTTACCTATAGAAATATTGGTAAGAGCAGAAAGCGGCACGGAAAACGAAACAATGAATTACCCAGTTGTGTTGGAAAATGACAACAGCCAAGATTCTATCTCATCATCTTGCTGCCCTCCTTCCAGTTTTGGTGAGTGCGAAATGACACATATTACAAGTAGCACCATTTAACCTATATTCTTCAACACTCTTGATACAGGCTAATGGAAGCTTTTTATTTCCTATTTTAAGGGTTGGGTTTAGGTTATATTAATCATAATGGCTGACATTTATTGAGTGTGTATTATGTACAAGGCACTGTGTTAATCAATGACAGGTCTCTTCTCTATTAATATTCAGATGAGTCCATATGTAGGTATTTTTATTACCCCCATTCTCAAAGTCGCAGAGCTGGTGAGTGGAAGTTCTGGAAATCTCAGTCCTCTGTGACTTTTTTTTTTAAAGATTTTATTTATTTATTCATGAGAATCACACAGAGAGAGGCAGAGACATAGGCAGAGAGAGAAGCAGAGGGAGAAAGCAGGCTTCCCGCGGGGAGCCTGGTGTGGAACTTGATCCCAGCACCCTGGGATCACCCGGGATCATGACCTGAGCCAAAGGCAGACACTCAACCACTGAGCCACTGAGGCATCCCTGTCCTCTGTGACTTAAAGCTCATGTTTCTAAACAGTCTCCCGTATTGCCTGCCAAGACACAGTGGCAGAAATGAGGTGACCCTAAGTTCCGTGCTTTCTAAGGGCAAGCCTTCCTAATCTTTTATAGTTCCTTTGTGTCTCTACCTCTAAGTAGCTAATCTCTTATTAATATTCTAGCACAGGGCTCAGCAAACTTGTTCTGTAAAGGGACTAGATAGTAACTATTTTAGGCTCTGTGGGCCATCTGGTGTGTGTCACCACGACTCAAGTCTGCTGCTGTAGCATGAAAGCAGCCACAGATGTAGGTAGATGAATGGGTGTGGCTGTGTGCCAGTACAACTTGATTTATAAAAACTGGCGTTGGGATCGGCCTGGGGACTGGAGTTTGCTGACTCCCGTCCTAGAGGAGATGCTTTTCTTTTCAAGCATTCCATTAGCCAAACTGGAAGAAACTTCAAACATTGTGTTCTTTGTTACTACATGGGCACTGTGACATGCTCTTGTTCAAAGTATGCACTGGTGAAAGCTTCCTGAAGGGCAATTTGTACAGAAATCCGTAAAAGTATTTGTGCTGCCTAACTCAGGAATCCCACTAATATCTGAAGATTTAATTAATACAAAAGATTTTTATTTAAATTTTGGTACAGGTATGTTCTTTACACAATCATAAAATATTGGAAACTGCCAAATACACAACCATAGGGAATTTGTTCAGTAACTCCTGGGATACCCATGATGTATAAAGCAGTAAAGCATAATGGGGAAGAGCATGGGCTCCTGAGTCCCACTGTCAGGATTCACATCTCAGCTCTGTGTTTTACTGACCATGTGATCTTCAGCTACAGAAAGTTGACTTTCTGTTACACACATTTTTTTTTTTAGATTTTATTTATTTATTCATGAGAGAGAGAGAGAGAGAGAGAGGCAGAGACACAGGCAGAGGGAGAAGCAGGCTCCATGCAGGGAGCCCGATGTGGGACTTGATTCCAGGATTCCAGGATCATGCTCTGAGCTGTAGGCAGACGCTTAACCGCTGAGCCACCCAGGCATCCCTGTTACACACTTTTTTTAAAAAGCATCAAAACCTCATTGCTTTTCTAACCTAAGTGTTAGTTTTTTTCCTCTGTGAAGTGACAAAAATCATGGTACCTATTGCATAGAATTGGGAGGATCAAATGGAATAATTCATTTAAAGCTCTTAACACAATGCTCAGAACCTAAGTACAACATAAATGTCACCTGTCAGGCAAATCATGAAGATAGGAATGCTGACTTGAAAAGGAACTAAAGAAAATGGAGAAATGCTCAAAATAGAATGGTAACTGAAAAAGCAGGATTCAGACTATATATAAAGCATGATTTCAATTTTGTGATTTAAAAAAATAGCAAGAATGGAAGGCACCACCAGATTAATGGTTCAGAGCACTTGGCTGATAATATACAGACATTTAAGAACTGGCTCGGTGATCTTGTTCAAATGCTTTACTTTCTGTGGGCCTGTTTCCTCTTCAAAGTGGGAATAAGTTGGTAGGATGATGAAATCGAGTTTTTAGATGCAAAACATTTAGCATAGTGCCTGATATATAGTAGTTACTCAATAAATGGTAGCTGTTTTACAATATCCTTCATTATGGCCACCCATACTTTCCAGATTATCTTCAGGGAACATATACTCACTCAATAATATAGCTCTGAGTGTGCTTTTAGACTGTAAAAAGGGAGCAATGCGATCTCAGAGCAGCATGTTTACATATGCATCTTTGGCCTAAGAATTGAATTTATTCAAGATAATGAAACGGTTATTTCAAGTACAGAAAATTCAAGACTAGCAAAGGTGAAAAATGCTAATTAGAGTTATACAGATGGCATCAAAGAGACTCATTTAAGGAAGAGATAGGTATAGAAAAAAAATTCATCCAAGTAGAAATTAGCAAATTAGAAATCAATTAGTTTAATTTTCTTGGGTTCTTTCATGGTAGCCTTGCCTGAGAAAACAAAAGATTTTACTTTTTCCCCGTGTATTAAAAGGATATCTTGGTGATCCCAGAAGGAATGTCAGGGTGCTTGATACTCATTTGGCGACTGCACAAAAGAAGACCCATCCTAGGCACGCAGCCCGCTACTTGGTTCCTATTTTGTTCTCTAAGGAAATTCTGATGCACGGCTGGGTAGGTGTCAATTCCCAAGGCCGTCAACCCCTAGATCCGAACAAAATGGCTGCAATAAGAGGTATGTAAAGTCATTACGGAATCTTGTTTTTATCATCATTTGGTCATCTGATGAATGTTATTGGTAGTTTAAGAGACAATGATGGAGTCTGGATAAATCTTAGAACTAACTGTTTTTCACCTGTCTGACCCTGATTTTACAATTTAATATTATGTAATGGGTAATAACTTGTAAAGAATAAAACTTGTCCATAGACTAATGGTAAAAGACAAGCTTTATTGATTATAGCTGCTTATGGCTAGAACTAAGTCAGTTCTTCAGTGCTGAAGCTTGGTACTAAAAATAAGGAAAACCCTAAAAACACAGGAGAATAAATTGTACTTCAGTGCTAGTAACATGCAACACAGAATTAGAGTGTCATCATTAACACATCTTAGCCTTCTGTCCAGCGATTTGGATGAAGGTTGTGGAACACATAGGCACTGAGACCACAACAAATAAGTATTTCTGCCCTCAAGGAGTTCACAGTCTAGAAAGGGACCATTGAAGGAAACTGATCAATCCCAAACCAGGGTGGGAATGTTGGAGAAGCTCAGAGAGCAGAGAACTATTTTGAGGGCATTAGGGAAGGCTTATTAAGGACAAAACATTTGAGCTGGATTTGGAAGGATTCAGTCCTTAGCTAGATGAATAGGAAGGGTATTCTAGGCAGAAGGAATAGCTCATGGGGAAGGTAGACATGTAGTGTGCACAAATCAATACACCACAGTGTAATAATGTTGGCAGTGACACTCTTTTCTGTTTACAGTTTTCTTTGTTAGTTTTAGCTTATTCATAGGGTTATTCAATGGCATTATCCCCCAGAAATAGTTGCCTTTCCATTACACATTTTTTAAAAAAGCACCACAACCTCATTGCTTCTTGCCTTTTGGCTAAGTTATAGTATCTGTTCTTATCAGTTTATTTTTTATTTTTTTAAAGATTTATTTATTATTCATGATAGACACACACACACACACACACAGAGAGAGAGAGAGAGAGAGAGGCAGAGACACAGGAGGAGGGAGAAGCAGGCTCCATGCTGGGAGCCTGATGTGGGACTCGATCCCGGGACTCCAGGATCGCGCCCTGGGCCAAAGGCAGGCACCAAACCGCTGAGCCACCTAGGGATCCCCCCAGCTTTTTTTTGTTCTTATCAGTTTAATAAAAGCACCAAAACTTCATTAGTGGCTCCTTACGTCAATGTTGTATAGGGCACTTGCACATTAGAAGAAGTGAGATATTTAGCAAAGCATCTTCTTTGGGTGGGATTTCTGAACTCTCAGAAAGAGAGAACAGTAATTCCAAATAGAAAATTTTAGTATTTGAAATAAAATAATGTTGTCAATTCTTTGGGTTTTGGTTTCTTAAAAAATCATCATGAATACTTCCTGCTCTTTGCAGAATATCTGGCGACAATTTTTCCCAACCATGATTTGCGTGAACGTGGAAGAGACTGGAAAACCTGTATTGCCGACATCAATTCTATGATCTACTGTTCATATTCTGAAGCCAACACAATACCAGTAAGTTACTTTTTATTTCAAGGTGGTCACTGCTGTGGAAGTGCATACTGTATCCAGTTCCCAAATGGAGCGCCTTATACACAGGATCTTTAGGCCATGTGCTCAAAATCTTGTTTATTTAATTTAGGGGCAATGTATGGTCTCTGCCTGTTTATTTCACTCTTTGATATTTATGCTTCATGCAAATATCCTAAGGAGAAAATAAATCAGATGGAGTGTTTCAGTCAGTATATTTGAAGCCACGGGGGTAGACCGGGAAAAGGTTTCAGGTGCAAAGATACTTGGCAAATCTTTCTCAGTATCCCGCTGATACCACGAAGGGCCGACTGTGGTACAGGAGCAAAGGAAGGTGCTTCAGTACTTGTTTGCTTGGAAATGTTGGAAATCACGCTGGCCATGAGGCTCAGCTAGCACAGATATTTTATACTTTCTATAGTTACATGGTAAACAGTAGCCTGTCTTTTCTCGCATCTCTTCGGTCTTGAAAGTGCATTAGAGGTTTTTTAACACGAATGGGCCAGCAGGGGAGGGCGTCATGTCTGTTGCCTTCTCCTGTTGAAGCGTTTAACTTAACAATTTCTCATTTCTACCCACCTCTCTAAAAACCTCATGTTATTCACGCCATGTCTAGTCAGTCCTGCGTCTCTGGAGTAAGTTTATGGAAACTATTTGCCAAGAATATTTGTAGCTGAGCTTATGTTTTCCTGGTGAACGGCTTGATTTCAGCGATAGCTCAAGCACCATCTGTCTGAAACCAAATCTGCTTATTTTTCACATTCCCTTTTATATCCTACAAAAATTGCACCCTAAACATTTGAATGTAAAATTATGACACTGCCTGGAAAATGGTAATTTGCATATTTGCTTAGGCGTCAGAAGAGAAGCAGCATCTGCCAAACGCCTGCTGTGTACTTGACTAGGAGAGGGCTGGGTCTTTGCCACTCAAAGTGGGTCCGCGGACCAGCAACCGCAGCAGCACCACAGGAAAGCTTGTGAGAAATGCAGAGTCTAGAGTTCCACACGAGACTCACTGAGGCAGAATATAGAATATGCATTTTAGTAAGATCCCCAGGTGATTGCTGTGCACATAGCAGTTTGAGAAGCCCTGACCTAGAACAGTGGTTGCCAACCCTGGGTATATATTAGAATCATGTGAGATACTTTTAAAGAAAGTAATTAATGCCTGAGCTCTCCTACTCCTTCCACCAAATATTCTGGTTGAATATGCTAAGAAAGTGGGTCTTAAGCACAGCTTTAAAAAAAAAAAAATCCAAGTCTTTGGAGATCCTTAGAGGCTGTAGCCCCTGGGGAAAGAGAAAACAAAAACATTTTAAAGAAAACCTCAAAGTTGTCATCTCCGAGAAACTCCTTTATTCATTATTCATGATCTGTTCACTAAGCACTTATTTTGTGCCAGCAATTATCATTAGACAAAGCTGCCGAGCCCTCCAAGCAGCAGCCCATCATGGCAGCTTGAGGAGCAAGACGCACCTCTGCTTCTTTCATCACGGGGCACTGTCTTTGCAGGCTTTTGCTGCAATACAGAGCAATGCAGAGACAGTTGCTTCCCTACCAACCTGGAGGGCCCTGTTAGATGATGGAGCATGTCCATATTTTCTCACTGAGGGGACTTTGTTTACAGATACAGTATTGTGTTTCAGCAGACAACTGGTGGCAATAAGAAACCCTGTACCAATCCTGACGCACAAAGTTTTGCAGATCTGAATGGTAGAAGGGATGGTGAAGGCAGTAAAAGCAGTTTCCAGTTCTTTCCACAAACCGCTGCCTCAGAGACAAGAGAAAATGGGGATTCTCAGCAGAACAGCAGTGCTTGCCCTCAAGGAATTAGAGAACCTTCCACTGATAACTTAGTGGTATCTCATGAAACATTGGGTGAGTTGTTAAAATAAGTTCTCTTGATGATAAATGTTGAATATGGGTGATGCATTTATCGGGCTCATTGTCCTGTTCTGCCTACATGTATCTTTGAAATTTTGCATAATGAGAAATCTAAACAACTTAGTTTCTTATATTAATGAGTTAATGAAGTATAGATACCTAGTTCTGGGACTGGTAGTTTTGGTTTTTTTTTTTTGAGGATTTATTTGTGAGAGAGAGCACACACGTACAGCGGGAGGGAGAGAGGCAGAGGGAGAGAGAATCCTCAAGCTGACTCCGTGCTGAGCGAGGGGCCCAATGCGGGGCTCAATCCCATGACCCTGAGATGATGATCTGAACCGAAACCAAGAGTCAGACACTTAACGGACTGCACCACCCAGGTGCCCTGAGACTGATAGTTTTTGACATTAAGCTAAATCTGTTATTTTTCCTTCGGAAAGCAGTTATCGGTCGTTTCCCTCAACCAGTGTGAACTCTCAGGTTAGGCATGAGAAGGGGCTACAGCTGGATAAGCCAGAACCAATTTAGGGTCTTGCTCTCTCTGTGCCCAGCACTTGGCAGGTGCTCCTTAAAGGGTTTTTGTATGAATTAATGAATCCCGTTCCTTAGAACATTTTTCCCCCACTGCTAGCTGTCTGCTAGAGGCACATCCTCCTTCATTTGTGCCAAGTGACAGTGAGTTCTGTAGGTGACTATGCCACCTGCCACTTGTGCTTCCCAACGCCTCCTCCTCAGTATGCTGGGGTTTTGTGGCACCTGAGGTAGCAAAACGACTTTCTGTCTCTCCCTTGCCCCCATGTCAGCTCTAAGTAGAATATTATCTGTGAGCCTGTTCAAACAAAATTATTTATCTTTATATTTTTTCCATAATAAAAGTAATATTACCACTGTATTTGTTCAGGTTGTATGCCATAGAAACAAAATCTGGCCCAATTAAACCATAACAATAATCAGTGGACATATAGCTCCTAGATTTAAAGAAAGCGAAGAACAAACCAAGCCACAGGCAGAAGCCAAACCACCGATCCCAAGATTGTGGCATCTGGGGGCCATCTCAAGTCTGTGGGGCTCTGTTGGCGTCTTCCATGATCTCTAGGTTCTGGTTTCCTCTCATCACTGTTCAGATTCCTAGGAGAAAAGAATCTGATTTGGAGCGCTTAGGTCACAGGTCTAGAACCAGGGGATGGGGCCAACTAAGGGAATTCTGAGCCAGACAGCTGCCCGGTTTGTGTAGAGTCTATTATACCATTTTATTTTGAAAAAGTGGAAAATATTCAGGGAAGAAAAGCTCCCACAATCAAGATACCATAAAAAACGATTGTGCACATTTTAAGTTTCTTCTAGTCTTTTTCTTACCTTTTAAAACATTATGGTCTCTCTACACACTCTTCTTTTTAAACATGATATGTGTATGTTTTTCCTCAAGAATCTCCATTATTTATGACCATTGCTTTTAACAGGTCTATAATATTCCATTGAGTAAGTATATCCTAATTTATTTAACTACCTTCCTTTTTTATTTTTGAGGATTTTTGGGAGGGTATTATCAGTCATACAGAGCATGCTGCCAAAAAATCCATTTGTATAGCTTTGTACATATTTTGGGTTCTTTTCTTTTTTTAAGATTTATTTATTTATTTTAGAGAGAGAAGAGTACATGTGCGTGAGTCAACAGGGGGAGAGGGAAGGGCAGAGGGAGGGAGATTCTCCAGCAGAGTCCCCAGTGAGCATGGAGCCTGATGTGGGCCTCGATCTCTTGATATTGAGATCATGACCTGAGCTTGAAATCAGGAGTTGGACACATAGCTGACTGAACCACCCAGGTACCCCTTGGATTCTTACGTTAGGTTCTCAGAATTCAAATTACCAAGTTAAAGAATATTAATCTTTTTTTCTGACCTGGATAAATATTGCTAGGTTAATCTCTCAGAGCGAAGTCTTTGGACCCACTAAGTGAACTTTTAAATAATTCAATGTCTCTTGGTAAATGTTGGATCTGGAGGATTCAGTAATCAATATGGTCACCCATTAAATGATGAATGTTCCAAGATGAAACATTGCTTAATGACTTGTAAGAATCATATTGTATTTCTGAAACATACTTTCTCCAACAAGTAATTCTACATTGCATGTAAAATAGAATATTTTTAAGTGTGGTTAATTTGAATCACTAGGACTGAGGATGATTAAGTTGTAGAGTTGAAGAATGAGAATAGACTTAAAAAAATTTTTTTTAAAGATTTATTCATTTATGATAGACCTAGAGTGTGAGAGAGAGGCAGAGACACAGGAGGAGGGAGAAGCAGGCTCCATGCCGGGAGCCTGACATGGGCCTTGATCCCGGGACTCCAGGATCGCGCCCTGGGCCAAAGGCAGGCGCTAAACCGCTGAGCCACCCAGGGATCCCCTAAAATTTATTTTTCAGTTCAAATAAGTTATCTAAAATATGATAGCTGAGTTTGCTGATTCTTAAATGATAACTTTAACACCCAATAGAAAGCCTACACTTAAAAAATTATAAATATTTCCATAAGAATCTTGTTGTTGTTGTTGTTGTTGTTTTTTTGAAAAAGCCTTTCTTATAAAGAGGACAACAGTGCATTGAAATTACTTAGAATTCGTTCCTAAATGTAATGTTAAAACTGATTCTATCCGGAAAGGTAACAGAACACTGAATGGTTCTCCTGAACAATCAGAGCATGTATAATCACATCAGTAGTAATTCCTGTTTCATTTCTCATGCTGTGTCATGATACGCTAAAAACTTAAGGGTTTAATTTTTTAACTTCTCAAATTCTTCTCAAAGCCTAGAAATTCAGAAGAATCAACCTTTCTGTTAAAGGCTTTTAAAAAACCTTGCGCCTAACATCTGCCATGAAAACTGACATCTTTCTCTTTTGCTTCTAGAATATCTTGGAAATCCAGATAGAAATGTACGGTTGCCACATTCAATGCTGGATATAGCCAAAAGGAAGTCTCGCCCAGAGCTGGCAGCCAGATACCTTATTCGCAATCTGTTCCCAGAGAAAGTCTTGGTAAAAAGTAACGTCTATGGCAACCTGGGCCATGGCATGCGTGCCCTTAACCCCAATAGGATCAGCGCTCTTCGAGGTTGGTTATGTGTTGAGTATGTGAGAATAATGAAAAGCAAATTACATTACAGAAGGGCAGAAATGACAATCCATGGGGTTTGTGTGTGTTCTAAGGAGAGATGGAGCTCTTACTAACTCTGTCCTGCAGGGATAACAAGGAACTGTTTCATGAATTGTGTTTCTTCTGCATTTGGCTTCTCCAGGCTAATTGCTCTGTCTTGCCAGGTGTATGGAAACTCAAACACCTTTGTTTACTGAGGATCAGGGTCGAAGCTGCTGGGCTTTGTCAGTTTGCCAAAGTGTCAACAATACACAGCAGGTTAATTTGCTAGATTTTTCTCGTGCATGTGAGCAAGGTGCTGTCTTTATCTGTGATGTCTATAGATCAAGTAATAACAGCTTCCAAAGGTAATTCTGTGAAAATTTAAATTTGGACAAAGCAGGGAGCCGAATATTTCTTACTTGTGTCACTGGCCCCCAGCAAAGAGAGAGTTCTGAGCCCCACCCAGACTGATCTTAGTTGGTTCTTCTTTGGTTCATGCCTTCATATCACACATACCCAGCAAATTGGAAGACTTTGTTTCAGACTAAAGAAGCCTTTTCTGTAAGCATTTGCTATCTAATCCACTTTTTTTCAAACTTGTGTAGTTTTTTTACTGCAACTCATAGTAAAAAATACGGTTCATGTTGTGACTCAGTACATGTGTGCCTGAGTTTAAAAATGCAAGCAAAAGCTTCACCAACAATCCTTATTATTTCTATGAGACTTACATTCCAGTGGTTTCTATTCTATTATATTTTTTTAAAGTGCTGCCATCACCGATATCATGATCTAGTAATTGGTCACAGTTTGCAATTTGGACATCACCGAGCTAATCCACTCAGCAAAAAACCAAAACCGAATTCTTCTTAGATTATGGTAAAAAAAGAACACAGACTTTGTAACCACGTTGGAAATGAAGGTGTTTATAGAAGAAACATTATCTTTCTAATTACAAAATATTTTGAGAGATTTAACTTTTTTTTAAAGATTTTATTGATTTATTCATGAGAGACACACAGAGAGAGAGAGAGAGAGAGAGGCAGAGACACAAGCAGAGGGAGAAGTAGGCTCCTCACAGGGAGCCTGACGCGGGATTTGTTCCCCGGATCGGGATCACACCCTGAGCCAAAGGCAGATGCTCAACTGCTGAGCCACCCAGGAATTCCAGATTTATTTAATTTTTAGAGAGAAAGAGGGAGAGAGAGAGAGTGTGTGCATGCACATATGCAATGAGGAAGGAGGTAGGGGCAGAAGGAGAGGGAGAAGGAGAGAAGCAGACTCCCCACTGAGGGTGGAGCCCAATACAGGGTTCCCATGTTATCATCCTGAAATCAGGACCTGAGCCAAAAACAAGAGCTGCGTCCTTAACCGTCTGAGCCACCCAGGCACCCCAATGTAATCATAAAAAATTTTTAAGTGAGGGAGAAAAGGTGACTTTTATATTTCTTTAAATATCTGGAATATATTAGTTCCTTAAAAGTGGACTAAAGATATTACTCTATGCATTTCATTTTGTTTTATCCCATATTGAATTATATTACAAATCGAGAAAATGTCTTTTGTAGTAAAAAATATTCAGTACGAGTTTGACACACTGTACACATGGGGCATATTTTAACACATTTCCCATAAGACTCAAAGTTCTATTCCTGTGTAGAAGGGCAGCCGTGTGTGTTATTTCAGCAGAGAGAATGCAGTCGAATCATCATTGTCCTAGGGGTGTGGGCAGAGCCAGGCCCAAGGAGGAGAATCCGACCAGAAAACATTTTTTACTTTAATATAAGGATAAAATGGACTTGGAAAATGAAGAGTCAGAACAAAAGCTGAGTGGCTGGAGATGAGAGGTGATTCCTGCACTCATAGACGGACTGGACTTTATGGCTTCTAACATAATTTCTTTAGAAGTATTGGTACAGTATAATTTAAAACACAAAAATGTATAGAAAATGATATAGTAATGTAATAAGCACCTGTCAATCCAGTACAGATACAGATATTTTGCTTTTTGTGCTGCAGGTTTTTGTTTTTTTTTTTAATAATAAAGCATTACTGGGCAGCCTGGGTGGCTCAGCGGTTTAGCGCTGCCTTCAGTCCCGGGTGTGATCATGGAGACCCAGGATCGAGTCCCATGTCAGGCTCCCTGCAGGGAGCCTGCTTCTCCCTCTGCCTGTGTCTCTGCCTCTCTCTCTCTCTCCTCTCTGTATTCTCATGAATAAATAAATAAAATCTTTAAAAAAAAATAAAGCATTACTAATATAATTAAAACTCCATGCCATCATCCCTTTCCCCTTTTTCCCCCCAAATAACCACAATCTTGGAGTTAGATGTATCATACCCACACATATTTAGACTTTTGCTATGTTGATAGGTCCATAAATAATATATAATATCATTCTATAGTTGTTTTAATATATGTAAATGTGGATATATAGTATGTATCCTTTTGCAAATTTTTATCACTCAACATTATGTTGTTGAGATCTAGTTCATGCATTTTAACTGCTGATTGGTATCCCACTGACTGAGCAAGCCAGTTCATTCTTCTATTCTTATATAATTTCTTATTCTAAGATTTTATTATTTGGGAGGAACTCTTATGGAAATTAGTAGTCAAAAGTAAATATGCCTACTAGCCAAAGGTATTGATTTCACAGAAGAAACTATTACTTGAAGCTCTCTGATGAGATTTCAGTATCACTTAAAGGCTCTTTAGAGAATGGTTTACATGGAGAAAGTTAGTGGGCTACAGATTTGCAATCAGTGAACAACTCTTACTCCTATATCTTCCCATCCATCTCTGCATATTACAGAATTGTGAAATCTTAGCAATAGGAAGTATGTTATACAACCTCTAGTACAGCTTTTCCCCCAGAGCAGGAATTTGATCTCAGCTTTGACATATAGTTGCCTCCTCTCAGCTTGAATGCTTCCATTAATGGCAATCCACTACATATTTTAAAAATTTGTTTGTATTTCTTTAAGTTTTTATTTAAATTCCAGTTAGTTAAATACAGTGTAATATTAATTTCAGGTGTACAATATAGTGATTCAACACTTACATACACTACCTGTTGCTCTTCACAAGTGTGCTTCTTCATCCCCATCACCTATTTCAGCCATTCCCCCCCACACACACACACACCTCCTCTTTGGTAGCCTTTAGTTCTCTATAGATAAGAGTCTGTTTCTCAGTTTGCCTCTCTGTTTTTCCTCTGCTTATTATTTTGTTTATTACATTCCACTTATGAGTGAAATCATATGGTATTTGTCCTTGGACTGATTTATTTTGCTTAGTATAATACTTTCTAGTTCTATTCATGTCCTTGCAAATGACAAGATTTCATTCTTTTTGATGGCCAAGTGATATTCCGATATATCTCGCCACTTCTTTGTCCATTCATCAGTTGATGGACAGGTGGGCCAGTTCCATAATTTGAGTATTATAGATAATACTGCTGTAAACATTGGGATGCGTGTACCCCTTAGAATTAGTATTTTTGTATTCTTTGGGTAAACAGTCAGTAGTGCAATTGCTCATCATAGGGTAGTTCTATTTTTAACATTTTTTAAAAACTTTTTGAGGAAACTCCATATCGGCTTCCGTGGTGCTTCACCAGTTTGCATTTCCACTGGTGGTGCAGGAAGGTTTCCCTTTCTTTGCATCCTCGCCAACACATGTTTTTTTCTTGTGTTGTTGATTTTAACCATTCTGACAGGTGTGAAGTGATACGTCATTGTAGTTTTGATTTGAATTTTCCTGATAGTGAAGTTGAGCATCTTTTCATGTGTCTGTTGGCCATCTGGATGTCTTCTTTGGAGAAATGTCTGCTCACGTGCTCTGTCCATTTTTTAAATGGATTATTCATTTTTTGGGTGTTGGGTTTTATAAGTTCTTTAGATATTTTGGATATTAACCCTTTATCAGATATGTCATTTGCAAATACCTTCTCCCATTTCATAGGTAGTCTTTTAGTTTTGTTGATTGTTTCCTTAAGGAAGTCCCAATAGTTAATTTTTACTTTTGTTTCCCTTGCTTCAGGAGACCTATCTAAAAAAAGCGACTATGGCTGAAGTTAAAGAGGTTGCTCCTGTGTTCTCCTTTAGGATTTTTATGGTTTCATGTCTCACACTTAGGTCTTTAATCCATTTTGAATTTATTTTTGTGTAAGAAAGTGGCCCAGTTTCATTCTTCTTCATGTAGCTGACCAGTTTTCCCAACACTATTTGTTGAAGAGATTTTTGCCATTATATATTTTCCTCCTTTGCTAAAGATTATTTGACTGTATAAGTATGGGCTTATTTTTGGGTTTTTATATTCTGTTCTATTGATCTATGGGTCTGTTTTTGTGCCAGTACCATACTGTTTTGATCAATGGAGCTTTATAATATATTTTGAACTACAGAATTGTGATGCATTCAGGTTTGTTTTTCTTTTTCAAGGTTGCTTTGGCTATTGGGGTGGTTCCATTTGGCTATTTGTGGTTCCATTCTAAGTTTAGGATTGTTTGTTCTAGCTCTGTGAAAAATACTGTTGGTATTTTGATAGGGATTGCATTAAATGTGTATATTACTTTGGTTACTATAGACATTTTAACAGTATTTGTTCTTCTGATCCATGAGCATGGAATGTCTTTCCATTTCTTTGTGTCCTCTTCAATTTCTTTCATCAGTGTTTTGTAGTTTTCAAGGTACAGATCTTTCACCTCTTTGGTTAGGTTTATTCCTAGGTATCTTATGGTTTTTGGTGCAATTATAAATGGGATTGATTCCTTAATTTCTCCTTCTTTTGCTTCATTATTGATGTATAAACATACAACAGATTTCTGTACGTTGATTTTGTATCCTGCGACTTTACTGAATTCACGCATCAGTTCCAGCAATTTTTTGCTGGAGTCTTTTTGGTTTTCTATCATGTCATCTGCAAATAGTGAAAGTTTTACTTCCTCCTTGATGATTTGGATGCCTTTTATTTCTTTTTGTTGTTCAATTGTTGTGTCTAGGACTTCCAGTACTATGTTAAATAACAGTGGTGAGGGGCACCTGGCTGACTCAGTTGGAAGAGCATGCAACTCTTGATCTTGGGGTCATGAGTTTAAGCCCCACATTGGGTATAGAGATTACTAAAAAAACAAATAAACTTTAAAAAATAACAGTGTTGAGAGTGGACATCCCTCTTTTATTCCTGACTGTAAAGGAAAAGATCTCAGTTGATCCCCATTGAAGATGATATTAGCTGTGGATTTTTCATAGATATTTTAAAATAAAATATTTTAAAATATTTGTAGAATTCACCTGTGAAGCCATCTGGTCCTGGATTTTTGTTTGTTGGGAAATTTTTTATTACTGATAACACATTTTATTACTGATAACAGTAAAAAACGTATTGTTATTGATCTGTTTAAGTTTTCTATTTCTTACTGTTTTGGTTTGGTAGTTTATATATTTCTAGGAATTTATCCATTTCTTTCAGGTTGTCCAATTTGTTGGCATATAGTTTTTCACCATATTTTCTTATGATAGTTTGTATTTCTGTGACGTTGTTATTTCTCCTCGTTTGTGATTTTATTTATTTGAGTCCTTTTTCTTTTTTGATGAGTCTAGCTAGAAGTTTATCAATTTTATTACTTTTTTTCAAAGAATCAGCTCCTGCCTTTATTGATCTATTGTTTTTTTTTAGTTTCTATATAATTTATATTGGCCTAGTATTTACTATTTCCTTCTTTATGTTGGCTTTAGGCTTTCTTTATTGTTTTTTTCCTAGCTCCTTTAGTTGTAGGGTTAGATTGTATATTTGAGACTTTTTTTGCTTCTTGAGGTAGGCCTGTGTTGCTATAAACTTCCCTCTTATAACTACTTTTGCTACATCCCAGAGGTTTTGAATCATGGTGTTTTCATTTTCATTTGTTTCCATGTATTTTAAAAAATTTCTTCTTTGGTTTCCTGGTTGACCCATTCATTCTTTAGTAGCATGTTATTTAATCTCCATGTATTTATGGTTTTTCCAGATTTTTCTTTTTTTTTCTTTTTTTTGTATATTTTTTATTGGAGTTCAATTTGCCAACATATAGTATAACACCCAGTGCTCAGCCCATCAAGTGCCCCCCTCAGTGCCCATCCGTTCTCTTATTAATATGGTGTATCACATTGATTTATTTGGGAATATTGAACCACCGTATCAGTACCCAGTCACCCCATCCTCCCACCCACCTCCCCTTCCACTACTACTTGTTCATTTCCCAGAGTTAGGAGTCTCTCCTGTTCTGTCTCCCCCTCACTGATATTTCCCACTCATTTTCTCTCCTTTCCCCTTTAATCCCTTCCACTATTTTTTATATTCCCCAAATGAATGAAACCATATAATGTTTGTCCTTCTCCGATTGACTTACTTCACTCAGCATAATACCCTCCAGTTCCATCCATGTCGAAGCAAATGGTGGGTATTTGTCATTTCTGATGGCTGAGTAATATTCCATTGTATACATAGACCACATCTTCTTTATCCGTTCATCTTTTGATGGACACTGAGGCTCTTTCCACAGTTTAGCTATTGTGGACATTGCTGCTAGAAACATCAGGGTGCAGGTGTCCTGTTGTTTCACTGCATCTGTATCTTTGGGGTAAATCCCCAGTAGTGCAATTGCTGGGTCACAGGGCAGATCTATTTTTAACTCTTTGAGGAACCTCCACACAGTTTTCCAGAGCGGCTGCACCAGTTCACATTCCCACCAACAGTGCAAGAGGGTTCCCCTTTCTCCACATCCTCTCCAACATTTGTTGTTTCCTGTCTTGTTCATTTTCCCCATTCTCACTGGTGTGAGGTGGTATCTCATTGTGGTTTTGATTTGTATTTCCCTGATGGCCAGTGATGTGGAACATTTTCTCATGTGCTTGTTGACCATGTGTATGTCTTCCTTGGTGAAATTTCTGTTCATGTCTTTGCCCATTTCATGATTGGATTGTTTGTTTCTTGGATGTTGAGTTTGATAAGTTCTTTATAGATCCTGGATACTAGCCCTTTATGTGATATGTCATTTGCAAATATCTTCTCCCATTCTGTAGGTTGTCTTTTAGTTTTGTTGACTGTGCTGTGCGGAAGTTTTTATTTTGATGAAGTCCCAATAATTCATTTTTGCTTTTGTTTCTCTTGCCTTCATAGATGTATCTTGCAAGAAGTTGCTGTGGCCAAGTTCAAAAAGGGTGTTGCCTGTGTTCTCCTCTAGGATTTTGATGGAATCTCGTCTCACATTTAGATCTTTCATCTATTTTGAGTTTATCTTTTTTTTTTTTTGTTTTTTTGTTTTTTTTTTAAAGATGTATTTATTTATTCATTCAGAGAGAGTGAAGAGAGAGGCAGAGACACAGGTAGAGGGAGAAGCAGGCTCCACGCAGGAAGCCCGATGTGGGACTCGATCCTGGGTCTCCAGGATCACACCCCAGGCTGCAGGCGGCGCTAAACCGCTGTGCCACCGGGGCTGCCCTTGAGTTTATCTTTGTGTATGGTGTAAGAGAATGGTCTAGTTTCATTCTTCTTCCAGATTTTTCTTATGGCTGACTTCTAGTTTCATAGTGTTGTGGTCAGAAAATGTGCATGGTATGATCTCAGTCTTTTTGTTTGTATTGTTAAGGCCTGATTCGTGATCTAGTATGTGATCTATTCTGGAGAATGTCCCATGAGCATTTGAAAAAAAATGTGTATTCTGCTCTTTTAGAATGGAATGTTTTGAATATATATGTTAAGTCTATCTGGTTTAGTATGTCATCCAAAGCCCTTGTTTCCTTGTTGATTTTCTGTTTAGAAGATCTGTCCATTGATATAAGTGGGGTGTTAAAGTCCCCTACTACTAATGTATTATTATCAATGAGTTCCTTTATGTTTGTTAATTGTTTTATACATTTGGGTGCTCCCATGTTGGGTGCATAAATACTTGTAGTTATTGCATCTTCTTGCTGGATTGTCCTCTTTATTATGATACAGGCCCCTTCTTCATCTCTTGTTATAGGTCTAAAGTGGGTTTCTTGCAGGTAGCATATATATGGGTCTTGTTTATTTATCCATTCTGACACCCATGTCTTTTGATTGGAACATTTAGTCCATTTACATTCAGAGTGCTTATTGATGGATATGTATTTAGTGCCACTTTATTACTTGTTTTGTCATGTTTTTGGAGGTTTTCTCTGATCGTTTTTTGTCTTTGTCACTTTATCACTTTTTCCAGCCTGCTGTTCATTGCATCAAGCCTGTTTCCAGTCTTGTTTATTGCATTCTTCATTTCTTTTTTTTTAAGATTTTATTTATTTATTCATGAGAGACAGAGAGAGAGAGAGGCAGAGACATAGGCAGAGGGAGAAGCAGGCTTCATGCAAGGACCCCCATGAGGGACTCGATCCCCGGACTCCAGGATCATGCCCTGAGCTGAAGGAAGATGCTCAACTGCTGAGCCACTCAGGCATCTTGCATTCTTCATTTCTGACTGATTCTTTTTTAAGTCTTTTATCTCTGTGGTAAGGGTCTCCCCAATGTCTTCTATTCTTTTCTCAAGCCCAGGGAGTATCCTTATGATTGTTGCTTTAAATTCTTCATCAGGCATGTTACTTATATCTCTTTCACTTAGATCTCTGGCTATCTCTCTCTCTCATCTTGTTCTATGATCTGGGATGAATTCCTCCATCTTGACATTTTGTCCAAGTCTCTGTCTTCTTCTCTGTGTTAGAAAAGCCAGTTACGTATGTTCCTACATCTGAGAGTATGGCTTTATGAAGAAGAGGTCATGTGTCCAGGGGCTAGCACTTCATGGAGTGTCTCTGGTGTGCTGCATGCACTCTGCTCTTGTGTTTTGGCTGCTCCATCATTCAGGCCAGTCATCTCCAGAAGCTCTCCTAGCTTGCAGTGGGCAGTGTTTGGTCTTTGGCCAGACTGTGGTGAGTTTTAAATGGGTGTGCTATGACCTGCTTACTCAATGAGACCTGATCCTACTTCTGCTAGAACTGAAGCCCCACAGAACTCTGGTCAGGAGATGTGGTTGGGCGGGGGTTCCTACTGGTCTTCTGGGCCTGAGGTAGGCTTGACCAAGAAGGGCAGTCCTGCCGGAGTGTGGCGGGGTGGGGCCTGGTGTCAGCAGTTAGGCAGCCTTCCTGTGCTGCTTCTCACAGGTGGCTCCCTGTTTGTGTTTATGTTTATGCTGATGGTGGGGAAGGGAAATGGCTCCTTTGTTCCCGGAGAGGTGTCTCCCTGAATGCTGCCTTTCAGGGGCGTGCTCCAAGAAGAGTGAATAATCTACCCCTTGTGCCTCAGGCAGTCTTCAAATCACTGTTTCCACAGCATCTGGCCCCGGAGTTGTTTGCCTGCCTTCTTTGCAGGAGCAGGGCAGTGCCCTCTGGGATCCATCAGCCAAGCCTGCTGACCTTTGATATTGCAGGCTTTAATCTCTGCTGACTGCAAGAAATCAGGAAATTCAACCCCTCTCGTTCTTCTTGTGCCCCATTCCCTGTTGTGCTCCCCACTTCTCTCTCTTGTAACCACAGCTCCTTCCCTCCACAGTACCTGCAATCCCTTTCTCCCCTAACCCATCTCCCCACACTTCCTACCTTCTTCCACATGGCCTCTTCTCTTCCCTTCTTTGTGGAGGTCGTTCTGTCATTCTTCAGGTTGCTTTCTGGGATATTTAGCATGATTTGATAGCTATCTAGTTGTGTTCCTGGGAGGAGACAAGCCCAGGGTCCTCCTACTCTGTCACCATCTTCTCTCCCCTCCAGCAATCCACCAGTTTAAAGAGGGCTCTAATTCATGGGAGTTTTTCCTCCAAGTGACTCAAAATTGACTTCCCTGCACTAATACACATTTGTTCTACTTATCCCTTCCACAGCTAAATAGGGTAAATCCAATTACTTTTCACATAATAGGCCTTCAGGTATCTAGAGACAACTATTATGTCCTTGCTGGAGCATTAGGAGATAGTAAATACAACCTCTCCCCCCACCTTCAAGCCCAGAACCAAGTGAGAGCCGCTAGAATCTGGCAGGTGGAGACAAAAATACCAGCTCTATTTTTATTTTTAAAGATTTTATTTTATTTATTTATTTGAGAGAGTGTGTGAGAGAGAGTAGGCATGAAGTGGGGAAGGGCAGAAGGAGAAGGAGAGGCAGACTGAGCAGAAAGCCCAATGCAGGGCTTGATCCCAGGACCCCAGGATCATGACCTGAACTGAATGCAGATGCTTAACTGACTGAGCCACCCAGGCGCCCCTCAGCTTTATTTTTTTATTTTTTAAAAAAATATTTGAGAGAGAGAAAGAGAAATAGGGAGAGAGAACACAAGCAGAGGGGGAAAGAGAAGCAGAGTCCCTGCTGAACAGGGAGACCTGACGTGGGGCTTGATCCCAGGACCCCAGGATCATGACCTGAGCCAAAGACAGACTTTTAACCAACTGAGCCATCCAGGTGCCCTCAGCTTTATTTTTAAATCATGTGTGCCCAGTTCTTCCAAACGTTCCAATTTAGAGATCCCTCTACATGGAAGCATGGGATTTTGAGAAAATAAGTGTTATTCACAACTTTTCCCTACTAAGTCTAATACTTTTACAGGTAAGTATCTCCATTTCCTTCAGTAACTCCTCAAAGAAATATTTTCCTAATCTCTCATGATCTGATTCAGTGTTCTCAAATTAACCCAGAATACAAGAGTACTATTACCTATTAGGCTGTTAACAGTCTAAAATGGCACTTGCCATTTTAATTTTTAATTTAATTTTTAAATTTAATTTTTTTGGTAAACAAGCTGTCTCTGAAAATTGTTCTTGCAAAGAGGTCATTCTTTCTCTTCCTTCCTTACTGTCTTCCTCCCACCCTCTCTCCCTTCCTTCCTTTCTGTGTATATACATGTGGTAACATGTATTCATTTTATTTATTTATTTATTTATTTATTCTTTTTACTTTTTGACCCTCTTCACCCATTTCTTCCTCTCCCTATCTCCTGCCTCTGGCAACTACCTGTCTATTGTTGCCATTATTGTTTTTTAGATTCCATACATAAGTGAGATCATATAGTAAATTGGCTTTGTCTGCCTGGCTTATTTTGCTTAGTATAATGCCCTCAAGATCCATCCATGTTGTCACAAATGGCAAAGATTTCATTCTTTTTTATGGCTGAGTAATATTCTTGTGTGTGTGTGTGTATACACCACAGATTTTTTTTTCAAAAAAAGATTTTATTTATTTATTCATGAGAGACACAGAGAGAGAGAGGCAGAGACATAGGCAGAGGCTCCATAGGGAGCCTGTTGTGGGATTCAATCCCAGGACCCTGGGACCACAACCCAAGCCAAAGGCAGATGCTCAATCACTGAGCCACCCAGGTATCCCTGCACCACAATTTCTTTATTCATTCATCCATCGATGAACACTTGGACACTTAGGTTGTTTCTATATCTTGGCTATTGTAAATAGCTACAGAGAATAGGGGGGGTGCCTATATCTTTTTGAGTTATCATCTTTGTTTTCTTTGGATCAATACCCAGAGGTAGACTTGCTGGATGGCATGGTAGTTATATTTTTAATTTTTTGAGGAACGTCCATACTGTTTTCCACAGTGGCTGTACCAGTGTTACATTCCTACCAACAGTGCATGAAGGTTCCCTTTTCTCCACATCTTCTCTAGCACTTGGTCTTTTTGATAGTAGCCATTCTGACAGGGGTGAGGTGTTCTCTCATTGTGGTTTGGATTTGCTTTTCCCTGATGATTACTTTTGTTTAGTGTCTTTTCAGATACCTGTTAATCATCTCTGTCTTCTTTGGCAAAATATCTATTCAGATATTTTGCCCATATTTTAAACCATATGCTTGGTTTTTGTGCTGTTAAGTTCTATGAGTTCTTTTTATATTTTGGATATTAACCCATTAACAGATGTATGATTTGTGCATATTTTGTCCCATTCAATGGGTTCCCATTTCATTTTGTTGCTGGCTTCCTTCACTGTGCAGAAGCTGTTTAGTTTCACGTAGTCTTGTTTATTTTTGCTTTTGTTGCTTTTGCTTTTGGCATCAGATTAAAAAAATCTTGCCAAGACCAATGTCAGTGTTAATACAGACTAAAATGGCACTTGCCATTTTTAATTTTATGGTCAACTAAAGCCCCTAAATCTTCTGTATACTGATGTTTATCTAGTACTTACCTTGTTAGTGTTGAGGCTATTCCTGTTTATACTGTTAGTATTTTTTATTGTAAGGGTAGGATTTTATATTTATCCCTCCTGGCATTTTATCCTGTTCATGTAGAGCAACATTCCCTAAACTGTTTGTTAAAGACAGCTGTTAACAGGTGCTTCATGACTAAGGTGCTTTTTAGTCAATTGGCTAGGGAAGCTCTTACTTTGGCGCTCCTGGGGGCCTTAGTCCAGAGATACATTTCACTTGACTCTGTTTTAAAACATGTTTTGAACACCTTGGGGTCTGAAGCCCATCCAGGACTCCCCAGTCCTGACCTTCCTTATTTATAAGCCCAACCAATGCATCTGCATCCCTCACCTTTGAATCAGCAGGTCTCTTTACTGTGGGATTTTTTTTTTTTTTTTTTTGGTGGGAACTAACTCTGGAGTGTAGCGTTTCTCATTTGCACAACCGGAATCTTTTTCCCCAGGAAACTTTTTCATGATTAGTATTTCAGAGAGTACTTTTTGGGAAACACCAACCACTTTAGGCTCCTTGTTGGAGTCTGTTGAAAACTTTGCAGGTACTGAATTTATCTTCCAGTCTCTTAGTTATCCATCTCAGCTTCTCTGTCCAGGGCAGATGGGACAAGCCTGCTTTCCATAATTTCTTTTTTTGTTAATAAAAATGTCCAGCAGCAAAAAATTGTAATAATAAAAATTTAAAAATAATTTTAAAAATGTCTGGCAGCATAAAAAACACTGCCTGCTACTGAATCCAGGGACATACCACTGAAAGCCTCTTTCCGGGCTCCTACTGATGTATTAAGTAGTCCTTGGAGTATAAAAGCTTTTTAACTTTGTCACGTGCCTTGCTAAAAATTTGGGGCCTCTGCTGTGTTTATGGCATTGTGCTAATTTTCCATCTTCTTAATCTTCTTGATGGAAAAGCAAATGAGATTAATGTAGCCAACTAATGCTGGCCCGTAGTGCTCATCAGATTCATTTCTAAAGCCTCAAAGGTACTTTGGAAGTTACCCAAAAAACTATCTGAGGACAGTTCTGCTCTTCTAGTTAAAAAACTCTCTTTTCCACCTTTCCCTTTGTCTGTCCACCCACTTTCCTAGGTATGCTCCTTGAGCCATGTTGCTCTGTTACCTTCCCTTACAGACCTTTTCCTATAACTGCAAGATCTAGACTCTCCTTCTTTCTTGTCTGAGATAAACCAAGCAATACCAAAGTATTTAGCAGTTATGTAGCTTCTTGCCTCAAAGTATAAAAGACATTGCAGCCTCTCGTGTGTTTCAAAGCCTTAGCAAGTCTTGATATAATGAAAAACGTGCATGTTTGATAAATTTAAGAATGAGGAAAGTTTACATTGGGTATCAGAGGCAGGAAAGGATTTCCATTCTGGTTATGTAGCAAGGTCATGGGATATGGTTATGTTACTGTGACTTAAGAATGGTGCTATTTCATATTATCCTTTTAGATGAAAAGATTTGTTCAGCTGATGTAATCATAGTTATAATCCATGTGTTTTAATTAAAGTTTTAATGACCCTTTCATAGACACAGCAATGGTACTGAGGTTGAATAAATTCATTTCTCTGAGAAGTGACTTCTAAGTAACTTATGTTTTTGGATTTTACCACCAGAGTTTCTCCAAGACATCTTCCCAAATTGCAGCCTGTCAGAAGCTGGACATGACTGGAAGTTGTGTGTGACAGCTATCAATGGCTCTATCCGTAGTCTAAGATATGACCTCAAGAAGTCCTTAAACAAAGCATAGAAGCTTCCGGCAACAGGCCCTCATTCAAGTACTTTTTTTTACTGTTGTCTCATCCTGTATGTTTTTCAAATTGTCATTCCACAATTAGTTTGTAGCAGCAGTGGGCAGTGTACTTCTGTGTTCGCGACTCAAGAAATAGCCAATGTTCTTTTTCTGCCCACAGAGCACACAATTGCATTAGGAAGATGTGTAACTTTTCATCCAATGAACAAAGTGATGGGCAGTACTCCCATAAGAACCTCTGATTAAAGGAATGGTAGTTAATTCCTAAAGGTTGTTTGCATTGCTATTTTAATGTAGAGCACATTTAATTTTAATAGCACATTTAGCTCCTAATGACAGATGGAATCTGAGCACCAGTGACACAGATATAGGTAGACATAGTTGGTTGGATAGGAAAACCATAATGCCAAGTGTAGGAATTTGGAGATAGGAGACATTCAATATTTGTCAAGTGAATTGTCACTGCAGATCTAAGATCTAAGCCCCACTGATTCAGAAGGGAGGTATGGTTTACACATAACCCAAACGCCCATGTTGGCTTTCTTATATATCCATCAGTAAGGGATTCATAGGATTGACATCCTATTGTTTGATGCAAGCTTTCCAGGGTGAGACCTATGTTTTTTTTTTTATTTACTCCTGATAAAAACAGCATCTTTTTAATGACTTCCTGATAATATTTTATCACAGCAGTTTTCTAAGAGTCAACATAGAAAATCACGTCAGGAGGCTTTTTGTTCCATTGAAGTAATTCAAATTTAAGAATGTATCTCTCTGAATAAAAATAATCTGCCCAGATTCAGATGTTAATGTTTTTTCTTATTTCTGAAATGTCTGGGTAAAGGTTTAATATGTTTACTGTTTTTTTTCCTGATTGATTCTACTAGTCGAAATGCATACAAATTTAAATCGTATAATGTTTAAATGAAAAAAAATTGATCAGAAATACAATTAGAAAAAAGTGATCTTGAAAGATATTGGCAAGAATATTGGCAAATGAAAAAATAATTCCATTTTGCCCACGAGTAGGGTTTTATATTTAACGTAAGAACTTTAAAGTTCTTGAATGTTTTAGCCATAGAAAATACTATATAATTTCATTGATCATTTGTGTTAAGGAAACATTTTTTCAAAAAAAGAGAAACATTTTGTTGGTTATAATGCCATCTTTCAGCTTTCAACCTATGGAACATTCCCTTTATTACATTCTTAGTTATTGTTCAAAACACACATTTTTTCCTTGTGAGAGTTCAGTCTTTAGTTGTAGCCATTTGCTTATGACCCATAGATTTTCTTAGATAGTTGACATTAATTAGCTTTGGTATTTTGATAAGGCAAAGAAGAAATTCAATAGAAAGTAATAAGTAGGTCAGTCAATATAATTTGTGTGTGAAAGTTGACAAGTCTTGTTATTTTTGTGACTTGTAGTTTAGAATGGTTTTATATGGTCAGTTTGTAGATCAGATATATTTTTCAAATGATATATCTTGAAACTTATATTCAACTTTTAGAGTATTTTAAGTGAAATATGGTATAATTCATTTTAGAAAGAATTTTATGACTCTGTTCTCCAAATAAATAATTTGCTGTTAGTTGCCTTTAGGTTAATAAAATCATAATATATCTATGCATACCTTTATATGTTTAGGCTATGCCTATGTCACCTTAAAAAGTAAATAATTCAAGCCAAAAAATCTTCCCTAGAGAACAAAAGAATTATGACCAGAGTTATTCAGATTAATTCATCTAAGAATTTATAAACTTCTGGTAACATAGATAATGTGGAAAAGTAAAATTATATTCTAGGCCAGATTAAATTTCAAACGATATATGCAGATTTCAAATTTGATTGATTTGTATTTTGTGCTGAAATATTCCCTGGATTAGAAGCAAAATTACAGAAACGAAAACTTTGTATTTACAAAAATTTTTCAAGATTTACACGGTTAACTTTATTATGATGGCTTCTTATATATTAGACCAGTACCATTATGTTGGTAATGTTCTAAAATTCTATGTTGTCCAGCGTGGTAGTCACTAGCCACATGTGACTCTTAAGCACTTGTGATGTGGCTAATTACAGGAACTAAATTTTAAATTTTACATCATTTTAGCTAATTAAAAATTAAATTTAAGTAGCCACATGTGGATAGTGGCTGCTTGTATTGGCTAGCACAGTTTATAATAACCATTATTTTAAGAAAGTGCTTAAAATCATTCCCATGGTCTGAATCATAATAATATGTACACAACTTTAGTATTTTTCTTACACACAGCTTTACAATCACACTGAGCAAAATAAATTTCAAAAGGAACTTCATATTTTAAACTAAATTAGGTCTCTTCTAAAAAAATAAATAAATTAGGTCTCTTCTGCCTTCAGCATTTCACAGGGTCATTCCATTATTGTATTAATCCAATGTTAAAGATTTTAAATCTGTGTTCATAAGACTTGTTTTTGATAAGTTTCTTTTATATGTTGCCTTGTTTTACAAATAAATACAATGAATAAACATTTAAAATACTCTTTTTTTTTAAAGATCTTATTTATTTATTCATGAGAGACACACAGAGAGAGGCAGAGACATAGGCAGAGGGAGAAGCCGGCTCCTTGCAAGGGTCCTGATGTGGGACTTGATCCCAGATCCCGGAATCAGGACCTGAGCCAAAGGCAGGCAGATGCTCAACCACTGAGCCACCCAGGCGTCCCTTAAAATATTAATACAGATGCTTAAGTTGTTTTTTCAATAGAATAATTTTACAGGACTTTTAGTAATGCAATCCACAGTGTTTTGTAAAAAAAAAAATTAACATATTTTTTCATTCAGTTCCATAAATGTGGCACACTTAGAATGTTTGCTTTCTTGCTTAATAAGCAAAATAGAATAGTTGTACCCAGCGACAGTAATTTACTATTGTGGGTATAGTTAGAAGGATATTGGAAACTTTGTAAACTTGTTTTACCCTTCCTGGGTAAAATATTGGTGTTATTAAAGCATAATGTCATTTTAGACTTTAATATTTATTTAAATATATGGTAACATTTTTATTTTGGCCAGCAAGGCTTAGCTAGTCAGCCCTGTTTTTCAGTTTTCTTTAGAGACCATTTCTGCATCTAGTAGAGGACTATCTCTGCAGCATTCTGCAACAGTGGTGATCTAACCACATTCACGCTGACTGCTAACTTTACCCTAACTTACTTTTAAAAAATTTACCTGGCCACCTCCTCCCAGCCTAGTTTATTTTTTTAATTGTTTTTTTTTAATTTATTTATTCATGATAGTCACAGAGAGAGAGGGAGAGAGGCAGAGACACAAGCGGGCTCCATGCAGGGAGCTGATGTGGGATTCGATCCCGGGTCTCCAGGATCGCGCCCTGGGCCAAAGGCAGGCGCCAAACCGCCGCGCCACCCAGGGACCCCCCCCAGCCTAGTTTATTTTAATTCGCAATACGTTAAGCTTGCGGTGACTTTTTTCACCATGTTAAAAATCCTGCTCGTCCTCTTTGAGCTAGAATATTTGGTGATCTCACTTAGTAAGATTAATTCGTAAGATTGACAAGTGACAGGTGCAAATGTCTACACCAACCTAGTTGGGCAAGAAATACTCCTTTATTTTTCGATAACTAATTTGTTTTGATTACAGGGCCTCCAGGTGTTCCCACTAGACCTCTGGGTTAGGTGGGCCTGGGACCCACGGTGGAGGGGGCGGCTGTGTTTCAGCTGCCAGGCCTTGGTGTGACGCGTGGAGCCCCTCCTCCTGGAAGCTCCCAAGTTTTCTTTTATTATTATTTTTTTTTAGATTTATTTATTTATTCATGAGACACAGAGAGAGAGAGAGAGGCAGAGACACAGGCAGAGGGAGAAGCAGGCTCCCCGCGGGGTGCCCGGTGCGGGACTCGATCCTGGATCCCGGGATCACGCCCTGAGCCGAAGGCAGGCGCCCAAACGCTGAGCCACCCAGGCGCCCCGGCTCCCAGGTTTTCAAACAGGCTTTCTTTTCTTTCTTTTTTTTTTTTTTTGTATATTTTTGTATTGATTTTTTTTTTTTTTTATTGGAGTTTGCTTTGCCAACATCTAGTATCACACGGAGGGCTCCTCCCGTCCAGTGCCCCCCGCAGTGCCCGTCCCCCGTCCCCGCCGCCCTTCCCCTTGTTCATCTCCCAGCTTAGGAGTCTCGGGGTCTCACACAGGCTTTGGGGGGCGGGGGGCAGCGGCCGGGCTGCGAGAGGCGCGGGGACCCGGAGCTCCGCGGCCGGGGAGCAGCGCACGCGCACGCGCAGGCTGCGAGCGGCTCCCGCCGGCTCCTCCCGCGGCGGTCGGTCCGGGGACGTTCTCCCCGCCGCGGGGGCGACTGTGACCCCCGGCGGAGGCCCGGGCGGGCCGGGTCCCGATCGGTGCTGGCGGACGTCACCCTGCCAGGTTCGGTGGTTCTGCAGGTGAGCGAAACTCCGAGCCCGGCGTGGCAGCCCCCGCGCCTCTTGCTGCGGCCCCGGCCCTTCTCAGGCGGACGCCGGCTCCCCTGCAGCCCCCGCGGGGCTCACACCGCAGTAGGGGCCCCCGCGGGGCTGCGCACATGCTGGGGCGCTGCGCGTCGCCCGGGTTCCCTGGGCCCCGGGGGCTCTCCCTGGGGCGCTGTGCTGGCCCTGGTCACGCGCTCACCTCTGAGGCGCCCTGTCTTGCTGTGTGCGGCGCCGGGGGTGCTTCCGGGATCGTTGGTCCCGGGGAGGGGGAGCGAAATCGGGGACCTGTGTGTCACCACCTTGGTGAGGCCAGTCTTAATTTGTGCTTCGAGCCTTCAGGCGCCGGGAGTAGAAACTGCGCCTTGGTCATTCAAGGCTTTTGAGTTCCCAAGAATGCAGGTGAAGAGCCCAGGACGCGAATGGCCATAGGGCCCAGGGACTAGCGATGGGCGGGCAGGTGCATCCTTTATTTATTTATTTATTTTTTAGGATTTATTTATCAGAGAGAGAGAGAGGGGCAGAGACACAGGAGGAGGGAGAAGCAGGCTCCATGCCGGGAGCCTGACGTGGGACTCGATCCCAGGACTCCAGGATCGCGCCCTGGGCCAAAGGCAGGCGCTAAACCGCTGAGCCACCCAGGGATCCCCCAGGTGCATCCTTTAATCCGGAGTGGAGTCTCGGTTCTGGTGGTCCTCTACAGCGCCAAGGCTGAGCAGAGGGTGCAGGACCTAGTTCTTGTCATTTTTCTTAACCATCATCGGCTGAGGTATCAATTTGTCTCATCATTGGCCTAGGGCCTTTCTTACCCCTGTCCTGTTCCTATCCACAAGGGGTTCCGAACCTCCTTTGGGACGGAGAAGCTCCCATCTGTGCTCTAGGTTCCCTTCAAGCTCGTGCAATTAATTGTGCTGCCGCTTCCTTATTTTTTGTCACAGGAAGGATTTTATCCAGTTCTCCAGTAGACTTCCATGTAGGACTGGCTACATAATTTGCAGGGCCCAATGAAAATGAATTAAAATTTGATACTGTTTAAGCAGCACAGTTTTATTTATTTATTTATTTATTTATTCATTTATTTTTAAAAAATTTTTATTGGAGTTCAATTTGCCAACATTTAGCATAACACCCAGTGCTCATCCCGCCAAGTGCCCCCAGTGAGTGCCCCTCACCCAGTCACCCCAACCCTCCGCCCACCTCCCCTTCCACTACCCCTTGTTCATTTCCCAGTTAGGCGTCTCTCATGTTTTGTCACCCTCACTGATACTTTCACTCATCCTCTCTCCTTTCCCTTTATTCCCTTTCACTAATTTCTATATTCCCCAAATGAATGAGACCATATAATGTTTGTCCTTTTCCGACTGACTTATTTCACTCAGCATAATACCCTCCAGGTCCATCCACGTGGAAGGAAATGGTGGGTATTTGTCATTTCTAATGGCTGAGGAATATTCCATTGTATGCATAGACCACATCATCTTTATTCATTCATCTTTTGATGGACACTGAAGCTCCTTCCACAGTTTGGTTATTGTGGACATTGAGCAGCAGTTTTATATTTTAACATTTTGGGAGGGAGAATTTTGGACTTATAAAAGAGTTGTAAAAATAGTACAGAGAGTTCCTGTGCACCCTTGACCCAGCTTCTCCTAATGTTAACAGCTCTCATAATCATGGTACGATTATCAAAATTCAGAAATTAACGTGGTACAATACTATTAACTCCAGGCTTTATTTGTAGTTTGTCAGGTTTTCCACTAAAGAAAGCTCTTTCTCACTTCCAGGATTCAATCTAAGATCCTATATTGCATTTAATTCTCACATCTCCTAATCTCCAGTCTATGGCAGTTCTTACTCTTTCCTTGTTCTTCTTGACCTTGACACTTTTGAAGAGTACTAGTCAGACATTTTGTAGCATGTACCTCAATTTGGGTTTGTCTAGTGTTCCCTTGATGAGTCAGTGGTTACGCACTCTTGGGAATGATGTGCTTTTCTCAAAGCATCGCAGCCTCTTGAATTTTTCAATAGAACAGTTACTAGAAGGTTCAGCAGTTTGCCCCAAGTCCTAGACCTGTTAGCACCAAAGCCAGGACTAGACCTCAAGGCTCACTTTTATACTAGGGTTGTTAACACAAACCTTTAAATCTTTTTGTATGTTTTTTCCAAACTACTGACTTATTCAGCATTTGACTTTTAGGATTGTGAGCATCGAGTTGTTGTTTGGTCCCTGCACAGTGAAGTAGGGAAAAGGGGAGGCTGAACAATGGACAGATAACATAAGAGAAAAATAGTACTCCAGACACTGTGAAGTTAAGCTCTTGCCCAGTGCCCCTGCTGCTTCATGGACGGTGGTGATTATGGTCACAATTTAGTGAGCTCTGGCTGTGTGCCAGGTCTCAATTCAGCATCATCACCTCCCACTTCTTAAATTTCTGCTTTACAAAAGAGAAGCTGAGAGCCACATTTCCCATCATCCCTGTCTCAATATGGTTACCAGTTTAGAGTTGTTGATGAGAGGAACTTGCATGAAATTTGAAGGCAGAAGAAAAGGAGAGCTGTTTTGTGCCACAAGGACACATGGGCGGATGTGAGATTTACAGAAGTTAAGAATTGATGAGGATCACATGCTTCACTGCTGCATGTGAAGGGATTTTCAGAGACTCTTCAGCAGCTATCCAGTAATCTTTCAAGAATTTTCTGTGATGCTTCAAGCTGAGGTCTACAGTGTTTGCTTTCTTGATCTTTGGTAACACCTTCTTTGACCCTGTCTTTCCTACCTCGCTTAATAGTCCTGTAAACTACTAATTCCTATTCTAATACCCTTTATTCCTCCTTTCTTATCCGACCCCTGATATAGTACAACATGTATTCATGCATTTAATCCTCTCACTGTCCAGGAGAAAGGTGCCAGTAGAAATGGGGAAACTCACAAGTCATTGTGCCACTCCCATATCCACCCACGAGCAGTTTAATGACTAGTTCAGGTAGTTCTTAGCAATAAAACTGAAAATCTTTGTTATCACAATGGGTTGTTAGAATGGATGTTCCTACATGAAAAGAGTGATAATTGAGACTTAATTTCTTAACACAGGAAAAGGTGCTCAACATCACTACTCATCAGAGAAATGCAAATCCAAACCACAATGAGATATCACCTCACACCTGTCAGAATGGCTATCACCAAAAAGACAAGAAATAAGTGCTGATGAGGGTGTGAAGAAAAAGGAACACTCATGCATTTTGAAGGGAATGCAAATTGGTGCAACCACTGTGGAAAACAGTATGGATGTGACTCAAAAAATTAAGAACAGAACTACCATATGATTCAGTAATTCCATTACTGGGTATCTACCCAAAGAAAATTAAAACACTAATTTGAAAAGATACATGCATGCCTATGTTTATCACAGCATTGTTTACAATATTCAAGACATGGAAGCAACTCAAGCGTCCATCAGTTGATGATAATGAAGATGTGTTACATATACAGTGGGATGTTACTTAGCTATAAAAATGGATGTGATTTTGCTATTTCTGACAACATGGATGAACCTAGAGAGTATTATGCTAAGTGAAATAAGACAATGACAAATACCATATGATCCCACTTATATGTGGAATCTAAAAAAGTGAATTAACAAACAACTAAACAGACTAAAAACAGACTCTTAAATACAGAGAACTGGTAACCACCAGCTAGAAGGGAAGTGTGTGTGTGTGTGTGTGTGTGTGTGTGTGTGTGTGTGTAGGTAAAACAGGTGAAGGGGGTTAAGAGATATAAACTTCCAGTTATAAAATAAATGTCATAGGAATGAAAAGTATAGCCTATGGAATATAGTCAGTGGTATTATAATAACATTGTATGGGTGACAGATGGTAACTGCATTTATTGTGGGCATTGACAATGTATAGAATTGTTGAATCAATATGTTGTACACCTGAAACTAATATAACATTGTCAATTATATTTCAATAATAAAACTCAAATGACAATTTTTTTTCTTTTTCTTTTTCAAATGTAAAAGACTGTTTACATATGAAAGCATTTCCAGGTACTCTGAAAGCTTTCAGAAACCATAACCTGAGGACTAGAGATAAGACTAGATTCCCTTTCCTCCAGTTGGAGTATTAGAGCACATAGAGTCTGTCTTCACATTACTCAATTGCTCAAGTATTTGTCTCCCCCTCTAGCCTGACCTTCCTGTCTGCAGTGCCTAACTCAATGGTTTGGGAGTGGTAGGTGCCCAGTAAACAAGCATTCCTCATTCACTCTGCCTTAACCTGCCTGAAATTTCATCATTAGTTTGATTTCTTTAGCTTGAGCCTAATTTGACCTTTTCTCCTGTAACAATCTAAGTTCTGTATATTCATGCTCTATGCCTTCATGGAGTTGAACTTGTTAAATCCACTCCTCAAAGTTGGTTCAGTTTGGAACATGAGAGCATGAGGACTTCTTAGTTTTGAGAGAGACTTCTACACACAGATAAATGTACAAGAGGGTTGCAGCATTCTCTGTAATAGGATAAAACATTGGAAACAATTTTTTAAAGAATATCTTTTAAAACTAAAATTATGGCTCTCATGTAGATATAAAATGAACATACGTTAGAGATTTTATTTAACTCATTACTAATTAGGGAACCAGTGATGTTAGGACCATTTCAAAGGATAACCAAACAATACATTTTTATTAGATTAGTGCAAACCAAGGCAAAACTGGCTTCTCCCACAGTTGGAGAAGGCAATTAATTGAATCTCCACTGTAGAATTTATTTGTGTGTCTATAGCTAAGATTTATTTTCCATTGCTATCAGTTATATATAGCTTACAGAATGGAAAATCAGAACCAGGTAACCAAGAATGATGTACTCCAAACAATGTCTGGTTTTCCACAGAAGCACAGATTTTTACCCATGAGTACAAATATTCATTAACAGAGAACTGGTAACATTAAGAAATTACAACTATATTGGGAAAAGAAGCATCCATTGCAAAGAATGTAGCGGACACTAAAATGAAAGGCAAACGAGAGACTGAAAATAATCACTATACATTGGTCTGATAGGGGACTTGTATCCATTATATATTCAAAAATGTTTATAAACCAATCACAAAAAGATGTACAACCCAATTAAAAAATTGGGGGAAATACTCAAATAGGTATTTCATAAAAGAAAATATTGGAATGGCACATGAAAAAGTGCTCAACATCGTTGGTTGTCAGGAAAATGCAAATTAAAATTGTAACAAGGTACCAGCGTACACCCACCAGAATGGCTAAGACTGTAAAGACTGACAATGCAAAGTGCTGATGAGGATTGGACAACTGGTAGGTCTACACTGCTGGTGGGAATGTAAAATGGCATAATCACTGTGGCAAAAATGTTTGGAGTCTCTAATAAAGCTACACACCACCTATGACCTAGAAATTGTAACTATATTCCCAGGAGAAATTAGTGCATATGCCCACAGAAAGATTTCTAAAAGAATGTTCATAGTAGCTTCATTCACAAGAGCCCCAAACTGAAAACAGCCCAAATTGTGATTGGGAATACCACTTCACAACAAAACCCCCCCACAAAACTAATACCTGCAAAAACAGAAATGAACCTCACAAATATTAGGTTGCATGAAAGAATCCAGACACAGAAGAATTGCTACTCTATGATTCCATGAATATGAAGTTTAACAGGCAAAACTAATGTGTAGTGTTGGAAGGCAGAGTAATGGATACCTCTGTGGGGTTGGTATTGACTGGAAGGGGCATGAGAGAGCCTTTCTGGGATAATGGAAATGTTTATATTGATTTGGATGGTGGTCACATGGGGATATACATATGTAAAAAGTCCTCAAGCTGTACTTAAGTTATGTGCATTCACTGTATAAATTATACCTCAACAAAGTACTATTGACAAAAAGAATGTAGTCAATCTAGATAAACTGATTTGAAAATCATGTCCTGACTCAAAAAGACTTATCTCTTAAGTTCAGTGAGTTACAGAACAGTAAATGTTATACAATTCCATTTACATTATTAAAAAGCATGGGTGGGTTATGTGTCATATGTGAATGCATCACAAAAGATGGAAGATACTTGTCTGGTTATTTACTGTGCCTATCCTGGGCAGTGAATAGGAATAGGCATGGAGAGGCATTATTGTTTGAATTATTTACAATGTGAATGTATGGTTAAACTGTGGGATTTTAGCAAGCTCGAAATAAAGCCATAGCCAAAGATCTTCTATGAATCCGGTCTAGCACAAAAATACAGTTTTGGTCTTGGCCTTCTGGCATATCTTTCACACTACAGGGCATTTCCTGTCAGTGAGTGATAAAATCAGTTTAATGAGTTGGGACTAGCATTTCTAAGAACTAGAATAGAAATCATCAGAGGACAGTATGATTTTGGAAAATGTCTTAGTTTTGTATTCCTACTGTCTAGGAACTGCTGGACTGCCATGTAAAATGCATTTCTTATTTGGGTCACAATTCAAAAATATTTGAAAGCCACTGGCTCGCTTAGTGCACTGTGTTGACAAGTGTAGGGTGACTGGTTTTCCCTTGCCCTGTAATTTAGAGAGATTTGGGGGATGGGGGGAAGGGAATGAACAAGGAGAACACAAGCTTTCCTTTACGCAGAGCCACAAGTGACTCCTTTAGCTGGCCTTTGGCATCCAGATCAGGCTTAGGAAGCAGGATTGGACCATAGTGGGTTGTATTTAGTGGAGTAAACTTTTTACATTCCACCCATCATCTGACCCTTGAAATACTTGCTTTTTAATCTTTGAAATCCTTGTTGTTATTTTATTTTATTTATTTATTTTTTTAAGATTTTATTTATTTATTCATGATAGTCACAGAGAGAGAGAGAGAGGCAGAGACACAGGCAGAGGGAGAAGCAGGCTCCGTGCAGGGAGCCCGACGTGGGATTCGATCCCGAGTCTCCAGGATCGCGCCCTGGGCCGAAGGCAGGCGCCAAACCGCTGCGCCACCCAGGGATCCCCCTTGTTGTTATTTTAAACAGAAGCTATTTCAGATGTCTGTTTAAAGGAAATGCCAGCCACCAGCCTTCAAGGTATAGGCGATGGTAGGTTTCTTTTTTTTTTTTTTTCCCTTCTCAAACACAGGAAGAGTGGAGTGTGTGTTGGGGGGGTGGGAGGGAGGAGGAGAGAGAGAGGGAGAGAGAGAGAAACATACATATTCATACTTATGGTCCAATATATTTTCCTTATCCCCAAATGACCAGATAAGGGCCCTGCCTAACTGAGACCTCTGACAACCAGACTATCCAAGCCCAGCCTAAGGAGGCACTTGTACAATTGTATTGCTAATATATTCCATTTCCTAAGAATGTTGATACTTCCAAGTTTTTAATGGCACCACTTAAGTGAGTTTCCAAGTAAGTCACTTTTTCAGAAGTGATGTTCCTGAAATAAAATGTACATTTTAGTGGATATCACTTTTCTCTCTTAGCACTTGTGTTTTCAACCTAATTGTTGATTTACTTAAATGATGATTGATGTTTATTTAAGGACAGTATAACACCTTGATATGTTTTTGTGGTGCCTGGTAGTGCAGTATTCTGTACTTGTACTTACTGGGTTCCTAGGGTAATTATTGCTTAAACACCCTTTTGATCTGCCTAAGAATACCAGCCTAATAAAAAAAGCCGTTACCAAATTTACAGACTGTGGGTTTGAGAACAGAAGTGTTCACATAGGCACACTTGCCAGCTTGTCACTTATTAAAAGATATTAACCAATTCATAGACCTTAGCGCGTACCTGTTATGCAGGTAGGTATTCTACTGTGTGATGGATCTGACACACAAGGCTATAGAACACTAAGTCTGTTGGGGGCAGTGGGAGTCAAGCTTTGTTAGTCACCCTTTCTATACTAACCGTGTCACGGATGAAATTGAAGACTGATCTGTTTTTTTCCCTACCTGTTCTTCCTAGGTATTACTCTAGAAAAGTGTTTTTTCAAACTTCATTATAAGAAACTTCATGGGTTTCACGAATGTGCCATTAAGGTATCGTTAAAAACAGCATTAAAAATATTTTAAGCCTGTGATTAATGGAATTGTTGATTTTCTCAGGTGTGATGATAATATTGTGGTGGTGTAGATTGTGCTTTTTTGGGGGGAGATGCACGCAGGAGTATTTAGGAGACAAGGGGTATGATGTCTTCAATAATCCTTTCACAGGGTATAGCAAAAGAAAACATAGATATGGAAAGATAAAATGCTAAGAATTGTTGAATCCCAGGGAGAGTATATGAGTGTTTGTGGTATTCTTTCGGTTGGCTTGACAATTTTCAAAATAAAAATTAGGGGAAATATGTATGTACATGTTATAAATATGTATATGTGGAGAGACAGTTAAAGTAAATAGAGCAAAGTGGGAGTGCTTATTGGATCCCCGTGGAGGCTCTATGGACATTGGTTGCGCTTTCGCCTGAGACCCTAAAACAGCTGTTTATGTGCAGAAGTTCATGGTGGAATGCTCTTGCTGGGGAAGGCAGCGGGATTCAGCAGGGGGAGGAGCTGAGCTGTGATGTGGTACTAACCCAGGCCTCGGCGGAATCAAGGGAGCTCAGCAGCTGGGCTGGCCCTTCCTGGTTCTCCTTGGGGCAAGGGGGCCTGGGCTTTATGCCTCCTCACCCACCAGTCATTGGATGTGAGCTACCCTGGGGATGGGGAGGTAGGGGCGTGTGGAGGGGTTGAGGGTTAAGTGGAGGAGAACATAGCACTCACAGCATTGGGGGGATGGATGTGTCTTGAAGGGGGTTCTGGGTGGCTTGCCACAGCATCCAGTACCCAGCTTTTCTTTGTGGCATTTTAATTTGTTTATTGGAGTCACGTTCTTAAAGATGTATCATTATTTTGCAAGGTTACAGCTTTGTCAAGTGTTTTTGTTTTGTTTCCATAATTCAGGCCTATGGATTGGTGTAAAACCTTTTCAACTCATGTGTATGACACTCAATTAAATGTCATTGTCCTGCAAAAGGAAACTTTTAATAGCTTTCATTATGTCAGTATCATATTACATAGAGTTGTAGGTTTTTAGTTTTTTTCTTTCCGTTTTTTCATTTCCTTTTTTTTGATAAGCCTTGAGTGCTTCTTATCTGACTTAGAACTTATAAAATAAATTTAGACAAAATGCCACTTTTAAAGCCGCTTTTTATGTTGAAGATTCAAATAAGATTATTTTGCTTAAGAAGGAATTTGCCCCTTGAAAACCATTGATCTACAGTTCCTCTCCCATCTCTAGCCAAGATGAGACAGTTCTGGACTTCCAAATATGAATGTGAAGTTTGAAAACAATAAAAGATAAGAAAGAAAGGTTTGTGATGCTAAGCATAACCGGCATCTGACTCTGCTGAGCCTCTCCGTCCTGATCATAACTGAGCAAGAACACTTTGCCCTTTCTGCTTGCACTAGCCGCTTTCTGGAACAAGGACAAGAATGAACAAGGGGAATTCTCTTCTGGTTGTTATTTTAAACAATTGTTTCCTTCTGATTTTCTTTTTTCCCCCTCTTTGCCATGGTTTTTAATATGTGCTTCATTTATTCAGACAAGGGGACAACATTATCCCTCTGGAGAAGAAAAACAATAGTTCCAGAAGCAGAAGCCATGCATTGCAAAGAATTCAAAGTCACTTTTTCCTGGGGATAAAGCTTTATTTATCTTAGAATGGATTTGGCCTTTAAAACATGGATACAGGGATCCCTGGGTGGCGCAGTGGTTTGGCGCCTGCCTTTGGCCCAGGGCGCGATCCTGGAGACCCGGGATCGAATCCCACATCGGGCTCCCAGTGCATGGAGCCTGCTTCTCCCTCTGCCTGTGTCTCTGCCTCTCTCTCTCTCTCTCTGTGGCTATCATAAATAAATAAAAAATTTAAAAAAAAAAAAAAAATAAAACATGGATACAAAGCAGGAGGGGGAATGTAAATATAACCTCCAAATCTCAAAAAGCTATTTAAACTGCAGAGTGGTGAAGCAAGATCTTAAATTCTTTCAGAAAATGAAAGATCTTTTTGAACTATTTTTCACTGTCTTACCTATCACTTCAAAGGATGATTTGGCATGATCTTTAGAGACTTTCTTCTGTCCAAGGAAGGCTGGAAGGACTCTAGAAAGTGTAATTTGAACCAAGTAACTCATCCACAAATCTCCTAGCTTTCCCTGTATTTCCTCATAGAACCATTGTAAGGAATGAGGGATGAATGGTTGCAAATCTTCTTGTAAAGCATAAAGGGCAGAAGAAATGTTCCTTAGTAATTTACTCCAGAAGTGGTATGAACTATAAAATTGGCAGTCTGGAGCCAGGCTTCTCTCTGATCTTACAGAGAGCGGGCAGGTTTGCCCAGACAATGTCTCCACTTTCATGGAAGGCCTCCAGGTAAAGACCAGTGGCAGTGATATTGAATGTAGCAGTTCCTATTTGGGATCAGAGCCATGTGAACCCCCATTGCAATCTCAAGGAGCCTTTGGAGAGTTGACTGTGCAGCTTTTTAGAACACACACAGGCAGATCATTTGTGATACCCATAGCATGAAGAACTGTTAACCTCTCCCTGACCTCACATCTTTAATAAATTCCTTAATGGGGCAGCCCTGGTGGTGCAGTGGTTTAGCGCCACCTGCAGCCCAGGTGTGATCCTGGAGACCTGGGATTGAGTCCATGTGGGGCTTCCTGCATGGAGCCTGCTTCTTCCTCTGCCTGTGTCTCTGCCCCGCTCTCTCGCTCTCTCTCTGAATGAATGAATGAATGAATGAATAAATAAATAAATAAATAAATCTTAAAAAAATAAATTCCTTAATGTTCTACTCTTCCTTCTCCCTCTACAGTAGCCCAGTATGGCGCTTACTTTGTGATGTTCTGTTGTAAATAAGGCCATTAGTTCCCAGCTATGCACACTAGGGTGCTCACTGCATTTTATTGTGAATTCTCTGTGTTTCAGGAGATCAGAAACAAGTGTTAATGGCTCAGTTATCTCTGACATTAAACAAAAAGCAGAAATTGTGGAAAGCATATATATATTTATGTATTTATATTTATATATATATACACACACATATATATATATATTTAGGATGAAAGATTGTCTTAGTTTGGGTTCCTGTAGAAATAGACCTGAGACAAGGATTCAAGTGTAAATCATTGACTTGAGAGGGGAAGGAAGTGCTGGAGAGGGGTGGGGAAATGTGATAGGCAAGGGAAAGAGCCATTATAGGGTGCTACTGGAGCTTAAGCCTACTAGGGATCTCTGGGAGAGGTGCTGAAAATGAGCCTCAGAGTTTTCCCACCTGAGGGTGAGGAAGCTGAAGCATTTATATATCAAATCCTCTCAGTTCTGGGTTGAAGACTGTTGGGGGAGCCTTAATTTCTCAGCACGTTCAGCCTGCTACCCTGGTGGCAAAATTAGCTTTATAATGCTGGTGGGGGGATGCCTGGGGGGCTCAGCGGTTGAGCCTCTGTCTGCCTTTGGCTCAGGGTGTGATCCTGGAGTCCTGGGATTGAGTCCTGCATCGGGCTTCCTGCATGGAGCCTGCTTCTCCCTCTATGTCTCTGCCTCCCTCTCTCAGTGTCTCTCGTGAATAAATAAATAAATAATAAATTAAAAAAAATATAAAATGCTGGTGGGTTGGTGGGGCACCTGGGTGGCGCAGTTGGTGAGAGACCAACTCTTGGTTTTGGCCTAGGTCATGATCTCAGGGTCATGAGTTTGAGCCCTGTGTTAGATTCAGCGCTCAAAAATAAAATAAAATAAAATAAAATAAAATAAAATAAAATAAAATAAAATAAAATAAAATAAATAAAATATAAAATAATAAAATAAAATAAAATAAAATAAAATTCAGCTCTCAGCATGGAGTCTGCTTAAGGCTCTTGTGCGGGCGTACGCTCTATTTCTCTCTCTCTCTCTCTTTCCTCCCCCCAACCCCACCCCGCAGCCATAAATAAATAATTAATCAATCACATCTTTAAAACAATGCTGGTGGGATAGGGATATGGATGGATGCTACAAAGATGCTATCAGATATCCAGAATACTATTCAGATAATTCAACAAGCTTTGGTACTTCTACCACCAAAGAATTTTTTTTTTCTGGTAATGGACAGGAGGCAGTCTTCATTTACTTGATTTTCATAGAGAAGAATAATACTTTTTCAACCTCACAGGCTTATGAGAATTAAGTGAATTACTATCCGTGAAAGTATAACAGAAACAGAAGATGGCAGTTGAAATGATTTGACTGTTTGCAACTGGATAGAAAAGTAAAGCAAAGAAAAGCAGTAAACTGTAAAATAAAACTATCAGTGGTCATTTCTCATTTTATTGAGTTTTATTTTTTTAAAGATTTTATTTATTCATGAGAGACACAGAGAGAGAAAGGCAGAGACACAGGCAGAAGGATAAGCAGGTTCCCTGAGGGGAGCCTGATACAGGACTCGATCCCTGGATCCCGGGATCACGTCCTGAGCTGAAGGCAGATGGTCAACCACTGAGCCACCCAGGTGTCCTTCATTTTATTGAGTTTTAAGCTGGTTTTGCTTCTGAACCCCAAAATGTGGAGTTTCCAGTGATTTCGTTTATGTCATGTTTTCTGATTCATCAGAAAGCCTTCTTGGATTCTGACATGATTAAATTTTTGCTATTCTTAATATATATATTTTTGGCTCACTTTATTGATAACTTTTTGAAAGAAATGAACTAAAATCTTCTATAATGGTAGATTTTATAAAAGTGTTGCTTTGTATATTTTGAAACTATGTTATTAATGTATGGAAATTCAAAATTATAGCTTCTTTGTAGATTTTTTTTTGTCATCAAGCAAGGTCCTGCTTTAAGTGTTCCCCTTTAAATTTGGTTTCACCTGATACTAATTTTGTTAGATTTTTTTTGTTATTTGTCTAGTATATTTTTCTCATTCCTTTTATTTTAGCTTATGTATGTTGTTGTGTTTTAGGTGTGCCCATCTCTAGCTTTTGTTTTCACCCCACCCAATATAAACAGATTTATCTATTAAAGATAGTGATTAAAAACATAGATTATGGATATATTTAAGTTTAATTTTTTTGCTTTATTGTTGTTCCTGTTTTTTTTGTTTTGTTTTGTTTTCTTCTTCTGGTTTGGAAGTTATCCATTGTTTTTCTTTTTTTTTAATTTATGATAGTCACAGAGAGAGAGAGAGAGAGAGAGAGGCAGAGACATAGGCAGAGGGAGAAGCAGGCTCCATGCACCGGGAGCCTGACGTGGGATTCGATCCCAGGTCTCCAGGATCGTGCCCTGGGCCAAAGGCAGGCAGTAATCCGCTGCGCCACCCAGGGATCCCTCCATTATTTTTCTGTAACACTTATTTTATCCTCTTACTCGTTTTTAAGATTTATTTATTGATTTTAGAGAGAGGAAAAGAAAGAGAAAGAGTGGGGGCGGGGAGGGGCAAAGGGAGAGGGAGAGAGTCTTAAGAAGATTGTGCACTGAGTATGGAGCCTGATGCAGGGCTTGATCTCATGACCCTGAGATCATGACCTGAGCCAAAACCAAGAGTTGGATGCTTAACCTACTGAGCCACCCAGGCACCCCTGCTCTCACTTTCCATTGCCTTTTAACATTTTATGTTGCTGATAAGATATTTATTGCAAGGTTAATTTCTTTCTTTTGCTTGGAATAGAGTAAACACATGATAAATCCTTATTTTGTGGAATAACATTCACTGCATATTGAGGGATGTTGCTGTGAACCTAATGACATATAGTGTGTATGTTGCTTTACTTTTTGCTCACAGAGAGCATAGGGGCAAACTACTGAAGTCTTCCCAAACTTTCTCTAATATTTCTATCCACAGAACTCAGCTGACCTGTCCTCCTCTTCTCCTTTTTCTTTTCTCAGGATGTTTTTCTGGTAGCCTTTGGAAAGGTGCCTTAAATAATATGATGGGAAGTTGCGAGAGCTAGCATGAGGGAAAGTTTAATATATCAAGTCGTGAAATCTCAGCTACCCAATTCTGTGAAGTTAATAGTTTTTTTGAAGAGAACTTCTTTCTCCATTTGTGTAATTGCTTTGTCCTGTGACACATGCACCTTCAGCTGACTTTGGAAAGCCTGCTATTTTGGAGGTCATAATTTTGACTGATAGGCCTATAATTAGTAAGTGCTCATTAAGTACTCTGTCCTGAGTATTTCTGTGGGATGGTAGAGAATGTTCTTCACAGCTGCCAGGGTGATAACAGTCCTGCAAATTGGCATGACTCCAGAAGTAACCAAAGAACTTTATAGAGATGAAAAGTAAACAGGAGAGCAACCAGTAGATACAGCAAGGGAGAGAATAGTATCGAGGCCTCTTGATCACCCAAACTAAGGGCTCCTTACCCTTTTTTTCTCCATACTGTTGAAAACTTGATATTGTTTGTTTTTATCCCACCCATTTGAAGTCATGCCTCTCTCTCCTGGCTCTTTGTCATCCTGTCTCCTAGCTACAGGTGTTTCTCAAGTGTTGATCTGAAGTCTTCTTCTCTCTTCCCTGATCCTCCCTCACACAGAGCATTCCATCCCAGTGGTTTCAAATATAAGCTTTATGTTGGTGACTCACAAATCCACACCTCTGGCTTCTACCCAAACTCCACTCCCACATTTTTAATTGTCTGCTGGACATTTACCCCTAGAGTTCCTCCTGAAGCCTTGACACAGTACACCTAAAGCCTTACTTTTTCCTTAAAACCAACTTCCATACTTTATGACCCTGCATTTCCAGTCCTTTATATATTGCTAAAAGAAATGTGTGCCTAGTGCATCAAAAGAATGTTCATAGGGCATGACATATCATGACCAAATGCAGCTTCACCCAGGAATGCAAAGTTGGGTTAAAATTTAAAAATCAAACAGTTTAATTCATCACATTATCAGAATAAGGAGGGAAATCGTGTGATTATTTTGATAGAGAAAGTTCATGTGGCAATATTAAACATCTTTTCATGATAAAAACTCTTAGCAAAGTAGAAGAGAATATTCTTTCCTTTAAATTTTAAATCCAGTATAATTAACATGTAGTGTTATATTCAGTTTCAGGTATACAATATAGTGACTCAACAATTCTTTTTTTTTTTTTTGACACTGGACACATTTTTATTGAGCCTTTTAGTTTACAACATGAGGTAAAAGGAAAGTCAGTTCTCCTTAACCATTATTTTACACAGTTGTAGTAATATATTTCAAACCTTAGGGAATTATACTGGATTACATACCTTAAAAGTTAGGGATTGAGTAAACAATATTTGGCTTCTTGAATTTTCAAGTTGACTCTTCCCTTACAATGGTAAACAGCTTTACTTAGTTACATAAGATTCTTCAAGGCCATGTTTTATTCTTGCTTATGTCTTTATATCTGAAGCATTGCTTTTTGGATCAATATCCACTAATTCCACTTGAAAACTGAATTTTGCATTTGGTGGAATTTGGGCATCAGGCTGTCCTTTCTTTCCATAAACTCATTCTAGTTCAATCTCTGTCGAGCCTTTTCTCTTTACTCATAGTCAAGAATGCTTCATCCCTCCTCTGATAACTTTGCCTTTTCCAACTTTAAAACTTAAGGGCGTGACATTTTTCTTCTTTGAATTCATTTGAATATTAGTATCAAAATCAGTCCCATCCTGTAGTGTTCTGTATACCAGCATTGAACAACATCTCCCTTTTTGGGAAAGTTGATTTTATCTCCTTCTTTAAGAGCACAATTTATATATTTTGGTGGACCCTCATCCAGAGTCTCTTCAGGCTTGGTTTCTTTGGGTTTGTCTTCATTAAACTTCACATTTTTCGCCTGCCCAGACACTGTACTTATACTTTCAGTACCCTCGAAATGTTTACTTTCAGAAAAATAATTATAGGATGTAACCAAATGGTCCTTGTTAGCTGTTTTGACCACATTTTCAATGTTTCTTAATAACTTATGTTCTGCAAGAAACAAGTCTGAACTATGGTTCTGTAAAAGCTTGATTATGTCCTTCTTGGGAACTGCTTGCTTCTACACAGTCTAGATAGATCCACTGTGTGATGGCTCCTGCCATCTTCCCCCACTCATGATTCAACTCAGTGCTCATCATGATAAGTGTACTCTTAATCCCCTTCACCTATTTCACCCATCTCCCCCCACTTCCCTTCTAGTTACGACTAGATTATTCTCTGTATTTCAGAGTGATTTTTATTTCTTTATTTCTTTGTTTCTTAAATTCTACATATTAAATGAAATTATGTGTTTGTCTTTCTCTGACTTATTTCACTTAGTATTATACTCTAGATTTATCCATATTGTTGCAAATGGCAAGATTTCATTCTTTTTTATGGCTCGGTAATATTCCATTCCGTACATACATATATATCTATATATATCTTCACACCACTGCCATGTCTTAACACCTGTCATCTATTGATGGACATTTGAGTTGCTTCCATAATTTGGCTATTGTAAGTAATGCTGCAATAAGCAGGGGTGTGTAAATCTTTTCAAATTTGTGTTTTTGTATTTTTTGGACAAATAGTAGTGGAATTACTGGATCCTATGGTAATGCTATTTTTACTTTTTTAAGGAACCTCTGTACTGTCTTCCACAGTGACTGCACCAGTTTGCATTTCTACCAATGGTGGAGGAGGGTTTCTTTTTCTCCACATTCTCACCAGCATTTGTTATTTTTGGTGTTTTTGATACTAACCATTCTAACAGGTATGAGATGATATCTCATTGTGGTTTTGATATGTATTTCCCTGATAATAAGAGATGTTGAGCATCTTTTCATGTGCCCATTGGCCATTTGGATGTCTTCTTTGGAGAAATGTCTCCTCATGTCTTCTGCCCATTTTTTAAAAAAAGATTTTATTTATTTATTCATGAGAGACAAAGAGAGAGAGGCAGAGACATAGGCAGAGGAAGAAGCAGGCTCCTTGCAGGGAGCCCAATGTGGGACTCAATCCCAGAACCCCAGGATCACACCCTGAGCCAAAGGCAGATGCTCAACCACTGAGTGCCCCAGACGTCCTGTTCTGCCCATTCTTAAATTGGATTACTTATTTTTTGGGCGTTGAATTGTGTAAGTTCTTTTTTTTTTTAAAGATTTATTTATTTATTTATTCCTAGAGATGCAGAGGGAGAAGCAGGCTCCATGCAGAGAGCCTGACATGGGACTCGATCCAGGGTCTCCAGGATCACGCCCTGGGCTGCAGGCAGCGCTAAACTGCTGTGCCACCGGGGCTGCCCGAATTGTATAAGTTCTTTATATATTTTCAATGCTAACCCCTTATCATATATGTCATTTGCAAATGTCTTCTCCCATTCCCTAGGTTGCCTTTTAGTTTTGCTGATTGTTTCCTCTGCTGTGCAGAAGCTTTTTATTTTGATGTAGTCCCCATAGTTTATTTTGGCTTTTGTTTTCCTTGCCTCCAGAGACCTATCTAGAAAAATGTTGCTATGGCCAATACCAGAGAAATGACTGCCTGTGCTCTCTTCTAGGATTTTTATGGTTTCAGGTTTCACATTTAGATCTTTAATCCATTTTGAATTTATTTTTGTATAAGAAAGTGGCCCAGTGTCATTCTTTTGCATGTCACTGTCCAGTTTTCCTAACACCATTTGTTGAAGAGACTTTTTCCCATTGTATATTCTTTCCTTCTTTGCCGAAGATTATTTGCCCGTATAATTATGGGCTTATTTCTGGGTTTTATATTCCGTTCTACTGATCTATGTGTCTATATTTGTGCCAGTACCATACTGTTTTGATCACTAGAGCTTTATAATATATCTTGAAGTGTGAGACATTTTGATGCCTCCAGCTTTGTTTTTCTTCTTCAAGGTTGCTTTGGCTATTTGGAGTGTTTTGTGGTCCCATACTAAATTTAGGATTGTTTGTTCTAGCTCTGTGAAAAATACTGTTGGTATTTGAATAGGGATTACATTAAATGTGTATATTACTTTGGGTGCTATAGACATTTTAACAGTATTTGTTCTTCTGATCTATGAACATGGAATGTCTTTCCATTTCTTTGTGTCCTCTTCAATTTCTTTCATCAGTGTTTTATAGTTTTCAGGGTATAGGTCTTTTACTTCCTTGGTTAGGTTTATTCCTAAATATTTAATTATTTTTTGTGCAAATCTAAATGGGATTGTTTTCTTAATTTCTGTTTCTGCTACTTCATTATCAGTGAATAGAAATACAGTGAATTTCTGTATATTGATTGTGTATTCTGCAAACTTACTGAATTCATTTATCAGTTCTAGTAGTTTTTTTGTGGAGTTTTTCAGTTTTTTTTTTTGTAGGGGGGAGAGGCAGAGGGAGAGAGAGGGAAGAATCCCAAGCAGGCTCCAGCCCATTGTGGAGCCTGATGTGTGGCCTGATCTCACAACCCTGAGATCATGACCTGAGCTGAAATCAAGAGTCGGATGCTCAATCAACTGAGCCAACCAGGCACTCCAGATTTTCTATACATGATATCATGTCTTCTGTAAATAATGGAAGTTTTACTTCTTCCTTACCAATTTGGATGCCTTTTACTTCTTTTTGTTCTCTGATTGCTGAGGCTAAGACTTCCAGTACTGTGTTGTGTAGAAGTGGTGAGAATGGACATCCTTGTCTTGTTCCTGACCTTAGGGGAAAAACAGTTTTTCACCTTTGAGGATGATGTTAACTGTGGGTTCTTCATATGTGGCCTTTATTATGTTAAGATAACCTATTTTGTTGAGAATTTTTTGTCATGGAATGGATGTTGTATTTTGTCAAATGCTTTTTCTGCATCTATTGAAATGATCATATGGTTCTTATCCTTTCTCTTATTGATATGATGTATCATGTTGATTGATTTGCAACCCGTGCATCCCAAGAATAAGTCCTACTTGATCATGGTGAATGATTCTTTAATATATTGTTGGATTTGGTTTGGTAATGTTTTGTTCAGAATTTTGGCATCTATGTCCATCAGAGATATTGGCCTATAGTTCTCTTTTTTGGTGGTGTATTTATCTGGTTTTGGTATCAGGATAATGCTGGCCTCATAGAATGAATTTGAGTTTTCCTTCCTCTTCTATTTTTTGGAATAGTTTGAGAGGAATAGGTATTAACTTTTTCTTGAATGTTTGATAGAATTCATATGAAGCCATCTAGTCCTGGACTAGTCCTTGTGTGTTGGGAATTTTTTTTAATTTAAATTCAATTTGCCATCATATAGTATAAAACCCAGTCTCATCCCATCAAGTGCCCACCTTAGTGCCTGTCACCCAGTCACCCCATCCCCCACCCACCTCCCCTTTTGCAACCCTTTGTTTCCCAGAGTTAGGAATCTCTTGTGGTTTGTCTTCCTTTCTAATTTTCCCCACTCAGTTCCCCTCCTTTCCCTTATAATCCCTTTCACTATTTCTTATATTCCACGTATGAGTGAAACCATGTGATAATTGTCCTTCTCCGATTGACTTATTTCACTCAGCATAGTATGTTGGGGGTTTTTTGATTACTGATTCATTTCATTGCTGGTAATCAGTCTGTTCAATATTCTATTTCTTTTTGATTCAGTTTTAGTAGATTGTAGGCTTCTAGGAATTTATCCATTTTTTCTGGGTTGTCCAATTTGTTGGCATATAATTTTCCATAATCTATCATAATTATATTTCTGTGGTGTCGGTTGTTATTTCTTTTTTCTTCATTTCTGATTTTGTTTTTTGAGTCCTCTCTCTCTTTTGATGAGTCTGACTAGAGGTTTATGACTTTTGTTTATCTTTTCAAAGAAACAGCTCCTAGTTTCATTGATCTGCTCTATTTTTTAGTTTCTGTTACATTTATTTCTACTCTAATCATTATTATTTCTTTCTACTAGTTTTGGGTTTTCTTCTTTTTCTAGCTCCTTTAGGTATAAAGTTATGGTGTTTGGGAATTTTCTTGCTTTGTGAGATATGCTTGTATTGCTATGAACTTCCCTCTTAGAACAGCATTTTATGCATCCCAAAGGTTTTGGACTGTTGTACTGTTATTTGTCTCCATGTATTTTTTAATTTCCTCTTTGACTTCTTGATTGACCCAATCACTGTTTAATTGCATGTTATTTAGCCTCCATCTATGTGTATTCTTTCCAGATTTTTTCTTGTGGTTGATTTCTACTTTCATAGTATTATGGTTGGAAAAGATGCATGATTTGACTTCAATCTTTTTGAATTTGTTGAGACTGATTTTGTGGCTTAACATGTAGTCAGTTCTGGAGAATATTCCATATGCACTTGAAATGAAATGTATTCTGATGTTTAAGAGTAGAATGTTCTGAATATTATCTATTAGATCCTTCTGGTCCAATGTGTCTTTCAAAGGCACCGTTTCCATGTTAATTTTCTGTTTGGATGATCTATCTGTTGATGTGAGCGAGGTGTTAAAATCTCCTACCATTTTTTACTACTATTGATTACTGCCTTTATGTTTGTTATTAGTTGCATTATGTATTTGGATGCTCCATGTTGGGTGCATAAATATTTATAATTGTTATATCTCCTTGTTGAATTGTTCCCTTTATGATTATATAGTATCCCTGTCTTTTGTTACAGTCTTTATTTCAAAGTCTATTTTGTCTGATATTACCACTCTGGCTTTCTTTCACTTCTATTTGCATAATAAATGCTTTTTACATCCCTTTGCTTTTAATCTGCATGTGTCTTTAAGTGTGAAATGAATACTTGGATGCAGCATATAGATGGGTCTTGCTTTTTTATCCATTCTGTCACCCTTTGTCTTTTGATTGATGCATTTAGCCCATTTACACTCAAAGTAACTATTGGTAAGTATGTACTTATTGCCACTTACTTGTTTTATGGTTGTTTTTGTAGCTGTTCTCTGTTCCTTTCTTTTCTTGCTCTCTTATAACTTGCTGCTTTTTTTAGTGATAGGCTTGCATTCCTTTTTCTTTATTTTATACTTATCTATTATGAATTCCTGATTTATATATAGTGACCAATAGGTTTATGTATAACATTTTCTGCACATAGCATTTTATATTAAGTTGATGGTTGCTTAAGTTCCCATTCCAAAAGCACTACATTTTTACTCCTCCCCTACTTTTTAGGTATATTGTGTGATACTTTACATCTTGGTATTTTGTGAATATCTTGACTGATTTTTATGCATATACTTAATTTTACTGCTTTTGAGTCTCTTATTTTCTTACTTCTGCTTATGGTCTTTCCTTTCTACTCAAAGATTCCCCTTTAATATTTCTCATAGGGCTCGTTTAGTGGTTAGAACTCCTTTAACTTTTGTTTCCCTAGTAAATTCTTTATCTCTCCTTCTATTATGAATGATGCCTTTGCTGGATACAGTATTCTTGGCTGCAGATTTTTTTTCAACACTTTGAATATATCATGCCACTTTCTTCTGGCCTGCAAAGTGTCTGCTGAAAAATCAGCCAATAGCTTATGGAGTATCTCTTGTACATAATGGTTTTCTTTTTTTCTTGCTGCCTTTAAATTCTCTGTCACTACTTTTTGCCATTTTAATTACTGTGTGTCTCGGTGTGGACCTCCTTAGGTTGATTTTGTTGGGAACTCTGTGCCTCCTGGATCTGGATTTCTATTTCCTTCTCCAGATTTGGGAAGTTTTCAGCTATTATTTCTTCAAATACATTTTTCTGTCCCCCCTCCCTTCTCTCTTCCTCTGGGATTCCCTATGTCAGTGTTACTACACTTTATGGTGTCACTGAGTTCCTGTAGTCCATTTTCATTTTTTGTTCTTCTTTTTTCTCTCTCCTGTTCAACTTGATTGCTTTCTATTACTCTGTTCTCCAGGTCACTGATCTGATCCATCCTTCTATTTCCTCTAGTCTGTTATTTATTCTCTTTAGTGTATTTTTAATTTCAGTTATTGAGTTCTTTATCTCTTGTTGGTTCTTTTTTATGTTTTATATGTCTTTGTTGAGGGTCTCACTGAGTTCCTCCATTCTTTTCTCAAGTCCAGTGACAATTATGACAGTTACTTTAAATTCTCTATCAGGCTTACTCATCTCTGTTTCACTTAGCTCTCTTGCTATGATCTTGTCCTATTCTTTCATTCAGGACATATTTCCCTGTCTCCCCATTTTGTTTAACTCTCTATGTCTGTTTCTCTGTGTTATAAAAGTCAGCTACATCTCCTGCTCTTGAAAGTAGTGGCCTTATGAGGAAGAAGTACTGTAGTGCCCTGCAGTGCAATGTACCCTGTTCACCAGGTGCTTCAGAGATATCTATGTGTGTTACATGTGCCCTACTGTTATGGATGAGCCGCATTTGCCTTCAGTCTAGTCATCTGCAATGGCTTTCTTTGCCTGTTATGGGCAGGGTTTGGTCATGGTGTTGTTAGTGGACCAGTCCAGGGCCACCTTCGGCTTGAGTTGAGTCAGACCAGGTGTTTGCTAGAGCTGCAGTAGCAGTGAACTGTAGGGTGCTTTCCCTGCGTCGTTCTCTGAAAAGCTTTCATTGGTGGATGGTGCCTATTGTCAGACCAGATGTCTGTCCCTAGCCCACTGCTAGGGCCTCAGTTGAACTGTTGTGTGGGCTTTCTTCTCCTCTTTCCCTAGGGCAGGAGTCACTTTGGGATGGTGCTAACCACTGTCAGGGCTATTTGCACACTGCTGCTTGTGGTACCACTTTGGATGGATTCCTGTTGAGGTAATGTTGGAGGAGGAGGGTCTGCAGGAGAACACAGGGGTGGGATGTGTGGTGTTAGCAAGGTCTGGACTAGTTTGTTCTTGGAGAGGGCTTGTAACAGCTTTGGAAAACTCCTGCCATGGCTGGGTTGGAGAGAGTGGGTCTGTAGAAGAGTGCAGGGGTAGGTGCACTATTAAAAAGCTAGGTGGAGAGTGTTCACACTCTGCTGGATCCCAGAGATGTCTGTGTATCTAGGCTGGGGGATGGGGAAGGGAAATGGTGCCTAGAAGCTCTTTTGTTCCTGGAGAAGTTTCTGAAAGATCCCTGCCCCTCCAGCACACTCTAAGATTAGTAAATAAATCTCCATCCTGTATCTCTCAGGCATTTTTGAAACTGCTGCTTCTATACTGTGTCTCTGTGGGGCTGTTTGTTGTGTTGTCTCTTTAAGGGTAGATACTCAGTTTCCTGTCACCCTTTGGCTCTCCAAGGTCTAAGCCCACTGCTTTTTAAAGTTCCGTTTGTTAAGTCCCACTGATTATAAGAACTCATGCAGGTAAGCCTCTAGTTTTCGAAGCCAAATGTTATGGGGATTTGTCTTCCCAGTGCTTGTCCCCCATGCCTGGGGTGCCTGGGGTGGGGTCTGTTCCTCTTTCGTCTGTACCTGCAGCACCCCTCCTTCCCCTGGACAGTCCTACAGGACAGCTTGTTTCCTGGCCATGTTCCTGCCCTTCCTACCCTCTTCGATATAGCCTCCATTCTACATTTAGCCTGGATAGTCTGTTCTGCCAGTCTTTAGGTTGTTTTCTGTGTTATTTTCACTGATATGGGTGTTATCTAGGTATTTGTGGGACGAGGTGAGCCTAGGATCCTTCCTACCCTCTTCGATATAGCCTCCATTCTACATTTAGCCTGGATAGTCTGTTCTGCCAGTCTTTAGGTTGTTTTCTGTGTTATTTTCACTGATATGGGTGTTATCTAGGTATTTGTGGGACGAGGTGAGCCTAGGATCCTCCTACTCTGCCGTCTTCCCTGGAAGTCCTCAGAAGAGAATATTCTTAATCTCTAAAAAGCCTACTGCAGGGACGCCTGGATGGCTCAGCAGTTGAGCATCTGCCTTTGGCTCAGGGCATGATCCTGGGATCTGGGATTGAGTCCCACATCTGGCTCCTTGTGGGAAGCCTGCTTCTCTCTCTGCCTGTGTCTCTGCCTCTGCCTCTCTCTCTCTCTCTCTGTCTGTCTCTCATGAATAAATAAATAAAATCTTTTTAAAAAGCCTACTGCAAATATACTAAATGATAAAATGTTGAAAAATTTTCCCTGGAGGTCAGGAACAAGACAAGGATGCCCCTCATAATCACTGCTACTCTTTCAGTGTTCTGGCCAGTGCACAAAACAAGAAAAAGGCATAAGAATTAGAAAGAAACAAAAAACTGCCATTATTTGCATATGATATAATTATATTCATAGAAAATCTGAATGGTTTGGCAGATAAACTATTGGAAGTAATAAGAGAATTTAGCCCAGTGTCCGGATTTAAAAGCTCAATATCCAAAAATCCAATGTATTTATCCATACCAGCAACAAACAGAAAATGAAATTAATATAAAATACTGAGGAATGAATCTAATAAAAGATGTGCAAGACATCTACAGAAAAAATGATAAAACCATATTCTGAAACATTAAAGAAATACACAAAAGGGAAGATATGCCATAGTAAATATGAGCAAAAAAGATGCCAATTCTTCCCAAATTTAATTCTAAATTCAGTGCAATTCCAATAAATGTGTTTTGGTGGAACTTGACAAACTGATTTTAAAATTCATATAGAAATACAAAAAGCTAAGGGTAGCCATTACCCTTTTGGAGTAGAAAAATAAAGAGGAAGACTTTATCCACTGGATAAGAAGAGTATTATAAAGCTTTAGTAATCAAGACAGTATATATATATTTTTTTTCAGGGATATTAAAATAGACTAGTGGAATAGAATGAAGAACCCAGAAACATATCCATGCGTAAGTTCAGTATTTGACATATGTTGTACTGAGAACAGAGGAAAAATGTCAGTCCTTAGTATAAATAGTACTGAGATGAGTGGCTATACTTAAATTAAACCTCTGTCTCACACTATACTCCCAAATATATTCCAGGTGTATTAAAAGCCTAAACGTGAAAGGAAAAAGAAAAAGCTTCTAGAAAATAATATAGGAAAAGATTTTCATGAACTAGTGAGTAGTGAGTAGGGAAGAATTGCATAAACAAGGTGCAAAAGATACCCTACTATAAGAAAAAGGGACCTCTGTTCATCAAAAAACAATACAAAGAGTGAAAAGATAAACCACAGAGTGAGGGGAGATGTTTTCAATTCACACAACAGAAAACTAGTATTTTGATTCTGGTGCGTGCTGTTCATTGGAGGAATGCTCTCAGGAGTGAAGAAAGTGGGACAGGGCAGGAGAAGGCGCCAAGCATATTCTTAGCTGTAGCCTGATCCCATAGGGAGTTCTTTTTTTTTTTTTTTTTGTAAATTTTTAAATTGGAGTTTGATTTGCCAACATATAGTATAACACCCAGTGCTCATCCCATCAAGTGCCCCCCTCAGTACCCACCATCCAGTCACCCCATCCCCCTGCCCTCTTCCCCTTCCACTACTCCCTGTTCATTTCCCAGAATTCATAGGGAATTCTATAGTATGAATTGTACCATAGAGTTGTTTCCCCTTGAGGCAAGGGGTCCAGAATTCCATACCCTCATGTAGCATTTAGTTCTTAGCTGTGGGCTGTGCCCCAAAGGTGGGGATGAGCATAGCTTCCTGGGTAAAAGGGGCCCCTGCTAAGCTGGATGACATTCTTTAAAGAAAGGGACATTTGTAAGCTATTAGCAACCAACACACAACATCTGGAAGGATTGTTGAATTGATTGGTAAAGGGGATCATTGTGGAACACCAATAGTGTCCTCTTCAGTGAGGACTTGGTTAACACATCTGAGTCAACCTTAGTTCTCATGTAGTATGGATCCTGTGTTGGAGCCTGGAAACCTGCCATGAGGCTGGCCACCACAGGAAACTGTGACCCTGGAGCAGAGAATAAAGGGTGAACTCTATTTCCATGGAAGAGAAGGAAGTTGTGACAAGGAATTGGGGATTTCTAGAGATGAGATTGAAGTAGCTACAGGGAGAGAGCCAGTACTCTCCTAGAATAGTGACTGAGCCAAAAAAAAAAAAAAAACCCAAGAGAGAAACAGATAAGTTCATCAGCTGTGGACCCTGACCTCAAGACTAGTTGGGGCATAGCACTAGAGAATACAAGGATACATTTTCTCTAAGACCAGTTCTATTCCCATCACCTAGCTTTGAGAAGTGCCCAGAGGTCAGAAATATGTGCCATAAGAATTTGTGAAGAGTAATATATCAGGTTTTTAGGAAATAGAGAAACTATATTTATACTGTGCATATGAATTGTATGAGTAAATTTTCAGTTCCCACTTTGAAACACTTTAAGACTACTAGATTGTTATATTTGAACATATAAATGAAGTAAACAGAATCTGACCTTTGACAACAAGATTATAATCCCTTTGAGAGCAAAGTCATTTCAACCCACATGTCTAGTCAAGAGCCATTGGTAAAAGTCAAGACACTGTGGAAAAAGAAGCTTCAACTATAAATTATATTGGTATATTTGTTACTAATTTAGAGAAAAAATCACTTTAGACCCACACCTCATCCCATAATGGTGGTCAAATAAAATATATATCAAAAAATTAATTCATAAAAACACTGAATTTTATGAGGTCTGTGGGGTTCTCTATAAAGTTTATAAGCTTTGAAGTGATGTTACAAGTGACGAAAACTTGTAAACTTAAAACATAAAAACTTAAAACTTTATATATAAAAATTTTTAAAAACAGAGAAAATACTTCCTAACAAATATGGGAAACAGAGGCTTAATATCTTAGGCAAATTAAAAAGAAAACATTAATATCACAATACAAAGAAGAAAAAGATAAGGCAATTCCAAATAAGGAATTGTGCTAAGTAAACAGATAAATGGGAAAGTGTTGAACATTTCACTTCAATCTTAAATACTTATTGAGCATCTACAATAGGCCAGACACAGGCCCTCTATCAAAGGAGTTCTAGGTACAGACACCAAAGAATACAAATCAAATTACTAATCAGATACTAGTGAAACTGGTATGTGTGTGTGTGTGTGTGTGTGTGTGTGTGTGTGTGTGTATATATATATATTTTTTAGATTTATTGATTTTAGAGCATAAGAGAGAGAGCATGAGCAGGAGGAGCAGAGGGACAGGGGGAATCTCAAGCAGGCTCCATGCCAAGTGTGGAACCCAACATAGGGCTTGATCTCATGACCCTGAGATCACGACCTCAGCCAAAACGAAGAGTCAGATGCTTAACCGACTGTGCCACTCAGGCACCCCAAAACTGATACTTTTATATGCTGCTGCTGAAAGTAAAATTACACAATCCAATTTGAATTTGGCCATACCTGTCAATTGATAGCATTGTTTAAATCCTTTAACTTAGGAATTCTACTTCAGGGAATATATCACCAAAGAGAAAAAAAAAATCCCAAGAGAGGAAATAAAACTTTTATGCCTGAAGATGTTCACCACATTGTATTTTATAGAGAGAAAATATATATGAAAGCACCTTAAATATTAAATATTTTAATCCAAGTTTTCTTAAATTAATTTTTCTATAGATTTTTTTCATAGACTATGTATTAAGAAGCTTGAGAACATGCCTTCAAGAAGAAAGGGGCCCATAATTTTGATAATCATCCTTTGAGATTCTAGGGCTCTGATGTAGTTCATATAGTAATATGGTTTTGGTTGGGTGAAATGTTTGGAGCCCAGGCAAACCTAAGCACCAGACTAACCCAGAAGAGAGTTTCTAAAACATAGAGAGGCCGAAGTCTCCTGAGAATGCACTTTTCTAGTTTTCCATGGGTGTGAGCGTATCATGTGGTTTTCAGGAAGGCTAGATGAAGCAGTTCCAACTTATCTACTGGACACAGCAGGCCTTGAACTCAGAAAGAATGAGAACAAATCTCTCATTCTATACACATGGAGACTTTCACAGAAAGGACAAGACCCCTGTTATCAGCTAGAGAGTTCTGAAGAATGGGCAAAGTACGTGATTGGGTCTCAGAATCAAAATTCTCAGAGCCCTGTAGCTCCCGGGGAGCTCTCCAAGGTCCTGAAAAACTGCTTGCGCCTCTATCCAAGCTGATGGAATCTTCATCTCACTAATGTCTCTTACCTAAAGGATTCACTACCTCAGCTTGCCTTGACACTTGCCCTCTGGTCTGTAACCCCTTGACACAATCTGTCTGTGACCCTTGCCTAGGGGGACTTCAGTCACTGCATTTTATCTGCATGTACTGGCAGCTTCATTTATCAGTGTCCTTCTAAAGGAAGTCTATTTGAGGTTATCTCAGTAGGAGAGAATATATGTTTTATTAACTTTTGGTTGTACTATCAGGAAAGAAAGGGACTCAAGAGAGATAATTTTCAAATATGGGTCCTCTTAGGTTAGTAAAGCCTGGTATCTGTCACTACATTTGGTTGTTGCTGAGATCTGTGAGAAAGTAACTACTAGAAGAACACATGGAAGAAACAGAAAACACCGTCAGAGAGTTGAGAGATACAAAGAGCCTACACGTGACTTATTTGTCATACTTTTCTTAAGATTTTATTTATTCATTTGAGAGAAGAGAGAGAGGGAGAGCACAAGCGGAGGGGAGAGGCGGACTCCCCACTGAGCAGGGAGCCCAATGTGGGGCTCAATCCCAGAACCCTGAGAGATCATGACCTAAGCTGAAGGTAGATGCTAACCATCTGAGCCACCCAGGTGCCCCTTGTCATACTTCTAAATCCTGCAATTACTGGATTAGCAACAGGGTACAGCAAGCTGCCTTACATATGATTGGAGTTGGTAAACAAGTGAATATTAAACAAGGCACTAGAAGAACACAGTTCTAGTCTTGACTGTTTTTTTAAACAAATTAATTATATAACATTGGGCAAAACATTTAGCTTCTCTGTATGAATGTAAGGTAACTGCTGCAACAAACAACCCCCAAATTGCAGTCACTTAAAACAATGTAAGCTGCTTTCTCACTCATACAACAATCTAATATATTTTCCTGGTTGACTGGCTTTCTTGGACAACTTTTCTCTCAAGTGGTGTCGCAGACTTCTTCCATATTATAGCCTTGCTATTCTGTAAGTTTTGGAGTTATCTTCATTCAGCTGGTCATCGAGGAAAAAAATGGGGTGTGTGCTCTCTCTGTGCCAATCTATAATTCTTACTGGGACCACTGCCCAATTCTTTAGGGGACAGTCAAGACCATTCAGTGTTCTAGCCCTTTGGTTCTTCTTCAGTGGGCTCCTGCTGTGGCCTGTTTTGGGCAATCTGTTCTCTTGCACCCAGTTCTCTCCCAGCTTTTCATAGGAGCTGTTCGCCATCACCTTGGAATGACATTCTCTCTCTACTTACTCCCTGACATTTTGTTCTCCAGCTTCTGTTGCCTGGTCTTGCTAATACTCAATAAATATTTACTAAACTGGTGTTAAAAAAAAGAATGGGGAGGAGCTTATATTTTAGAGGGTTTTATGGGTTAGGCCTTAAAGTGGTACAAATCACTTCTACCTACCTTCCATTGGACAGGACCCACCAAAAGTTCACACCTAATTGTAAAGGATCTTGGAAAATGGAGTCTTAATGTATGCTAAAAAGGAAAAGGGACACAGTTTGGTAAATAACTGGCCTTACTCTCTAGGTTTTGGTTTCTTCAATGGTAAAATGATGCAAATAACATTTGCTCTTTTTTCTCCATAGACTTATTGTAAAGGTCAGAGGAGATTACCTGTGTGAAAATGTGTTAAAAACTGTAAATCATGGGCAGCCTGGGTGGCTCAGCGGTTTAGTGCTGCCTTCAGCCCAGGTGTGATCCTGGAGACCCAGGATCGAGTCCCGCGTCGGGCTCCCTGCATGGAGCCTGCTTCTCCCTCTGCCTGTGTTTCTGCCTCTCTCTCTCTCTGTCTCTCAAGAATAAATTTAAAAAAACCTGTAAATCAATGTATAATGGATATACAGGAAGGGAATCATTATTGCTTGGCTTGCGTACCTTTGAATGTTAATTTTAAGAGTGAAAAAAAAAGATGTTCTGTCTTTGGTAGGACTCCTTATAGTTGGTCACAGTATATACCAATATAAGTATATTTAATGGAGTATTATATTTTCTGATATGGGGCAAAAATAGAGATTGTAAATGAACCTTTGACATTCCATAATTTGAATGCCTTGGTCGAAGTATATACTAGGATGGAATTAAGGGAAAGTACCATTTTGTGTTCAAGCCTAATTTTTTGCCAGGCTCCTGAAAATGCTTCTAACCTCCCAGACAATAAAACCTACCATAGGTTTGATAACAGGTGGTACATTCTTTCCTCTTTGACAGCCTTCCCTGGACTGGGTATTGTAAATGAGATATCTATTATGATTATTGTGCATGACATCTAATTATGGACATACCCAAACTCACACACGCACATAGCTCCCTTGTCATTTTTCTAGGGCCCTTCATCCTCAGCAGTGAGAAACTCCTCTTACCACTAATTCCCCAAGTAAACAAAGCTCCCAAAATTGCCTCCTTCAGCTTCTCCTTCTCGGGTTTGCTATGAATCGGAGAATCTGTTAGAATTGCTTTATGCCTATACACCCAGCAACATGCCAATGATTTCTAAATGCTGGTCACTCTTTGGTTACATGATGTTTTGACCTAAAGCTAATATCAGCCATCCGGGAAGGGCTATTATTTAAACAAACCTCACTCAGCCAATTGTGACCAAGGCACTGGATCATACTGAACTGCAAGTTTTCTTGTAAGGATGAAAGAAAATAATAAGAAATCACAATAGCAAGGGACATACTCTGAGTCCCAGCTTAGTTTTCTGAAAGGAGAAAAAGAAAGACATTTGTTTGAAACTCTAGGGCCTTAGGGTAGTTCACCAGAGCACACTAAGCTTCAGGAATTATGTCTAATTTATCTTAGAGCAGACGGAACTCACAGCTTAAAAATTCAAAGCAAAGATAGCTCTATTCTCAATATATATAAAATAACTGAATGCGAGCATGACCTAAAGGAAATTAGACTGCACATAATCATGCATTCTGGTGCACTGTGGTATTAACTTGAAAATATAGAGCTTTGAGTTTTGTGGAAAGAAATAGAAGTTGGGATGTAAAATGAAGCAAAGAAGGAGATGCCTTGGAAATATGAATTGCTATAAATGAAAGCAATGTCTAATCAAATAAGAGCCTTCTACAGTAGACTGTCCTTCACATCTGGGTATCTTGGCTATCTATCTCTTATCAGGGAAAAAAAAGGTCAGGGAATTATACCAAAGCAGATCTCTTTCAGCTGGACAAGCTTTAAGAGAAAAAACAAAAAACAGTCTCCTGCTCTTTTTTAGTGCCTCTTAGTGGGTATCTTTTTCTTTTTTAAAATCTGCGTCTACCAGCCCTTTCCCAGCTATATATGTACTTGAATATTTTTCTGCTCTGTGTTCTACTCATGCTATGTGTCTCATGTATCCATGCAAATTGGTGCCCAAACTAGGCATGCTAAAAGTGCTGGAGTCCTGAAGCAGATTGGCCCTTCACTGATGACTTGCATTGGCAGATATCCTCTTCACAGTTTGATGGTAAAAGCCGGTTGAAATTTAGGAGACCATTTTGCTTTCAAAAGGGATTCGGGTATTGAAATGTGCTTGGAACAAAAGTTTCCCGCAGTTCTAGGACAATACACATGGATCTTTCCAGATATTATGTGTATGTGTGGTGGTGGTGGTGGTGGGGGAGATAGGGAAACGTAGAGGCAATATGAGAGAGTGGATGGAGGACTGAGATTCAGGGGTTCAGGAAACCCAGAATTTTAGACTGTTTCTCACTGAATCTAGGACTCTAGAAAGTGGTTGATCCCTCTGAGCCTCAATTTTCCTATTTGCAAAGTAATAGTAACAAACAATTGAGAGGCAGGGTGGTATAGTGGGCAAGTATACACATTCCAGAGAAAGGTTGCCACGGTTCAAATTCTGGCTCTGCTGCTATTACCTATAACAGTCTGTACCTCAGCTACTTTTTTTTTTTTTTTTTTTTAACATCTAGCTGAAGCTTGAACTCTATTACTGGTTGCATAATGTACCATTTTACTTTTTAAAAAATTAATGAACTTTATTTTTTAGAGAAGTTTTAGGTTCACGGCAAAATTGAGCGGAAGTATAGGGTTCCCATTTACCCCCTGGGCCCATACGTGCACATGCTCAGCCTGCTCCACTAACATTATATTCCCCACCAGACTGGGACATTTGTTACAATCACTAAAACTTTATCAACATATCATAATCACCCAAAGGCCACAGTTTACATTAGGGGTTCACTTTTGATATTGTACAGTCTGTGGGTTTGGACAAACATATAATGATATGTATCTACCATTATAGTGTCATACAGGATAGTTTCACTGCCCTAAAAATTCCCTATGCTCTATTTATCCCTGTTTCCCTGCTAACCCCTGGCAACCACTGATGTTTTTGATGTCCCCATAATTTTGCCTTTTCCAGAATGTTGTATATTTGGAATCATATGGTATGTAGCCTTTTCAGATTGGCTTCTTTCACTTAGTAATATGCATTAAGTTTCCTCCATGTCTTTTCATGGCTCGATAGCTCGTTTTTTCCTTTAGCACTGAATAATTAGATTCTATTGTCTGATCATCACAGTTTATCCATTTACCTTTTGGAGGACATTTTGATTGCTTCAAGTTCTGGCAATTATTAATAAAGCTGCCACAAACATCCATGTGCAGGTTTTTGTGTGGATATAAGTTTCTAATTCATTTGGATAAATACCGAGGACCAATCATACATTAAGAGTATTTTTAGCTAGTTTTAAAATAGTTTATTGAGTGTGGGTTTTAGCAGATTTTATCTTTTAAGGGATTGGTTTGTTTCATCTAGGTTATCAGATCCTGGTATAGAATATAGAGTATAGAGTTGTTCATAATATTTCATTATCTTCTTTTTAATGTCTATGAGATCTTTAAATGTCCTTTGAGTGATGTCTCTTTTATTTCTATACTAGTATTTTGTATTTACTCTCTTTTTTTCTTAGTTAGCCTGGCTAGAGGCTTATCGATTTTATTGATCTTTTCAAAGAAACAGCTTTTGATTTTGTTGATTTTCTCTATTGATCTCGGTTTCATCGATTTCTACTTGAATTTTTGTTATTTCTTTTACTTACTTTGGATTTAATTTGATTTTTTTCTCTAGTTTTCTAAGGTAGGAGATTAGATTATTGATTTTAGATCTTTCTGCTTTTGCAATATATGCATTAAATGCTCTAAATAACTCTCAAAGCACTGTGTTCACTGTGTCCCACAAACTTTGATAAGTTGTATTTTCACTTTTATTTAATTCAAAATATTTTAAAATTTCTCTGGGTTTCTTCTTTGACCTATGTGTTAATTAGAAGTGTATTGTTAATCTCCAAGTATTTTGGTATTTTCCAGCTATCTTCCTGTTATTGATTTCTACTTTAATTCCATTGTGGTCTGAGAGTACACATTATATGCTTTCTATTCTTTTAAGCTAAGATATATTTTAAATTTATCAAGGTGTATTTTATGGCACAGAATGTGGTCTTAGAGAATGTTGCATGTGAGCTAGAGAAGAATTTGTACTCTGCTATTGTTGAATGAAGTCATCTATAGATGTCAATGAAATCCAGTTGACTGATGGTGCTGTTGAGTTCACCTATCTTTACTGATTTTCTGCCTGCTGTATCTGTTTCTGATAGAGGGATGTTGAAGTCTCCACCTACAATAGTGGATTTATCTATTTTTCCTTGCGGTTTTATCTGTTTTGCCTCACATGTTTTGATGCACATGTTAGGTGCATACACATTGTCTTCTTAGAGTAATGACCTTTTAATCATTATGTAATGCCCCTCTTTATCTCTGATAACTTTCCTTGCTCTAAAGTCTGCTTTGTCTCAAATTAATACAGCTACTCCTGCTTTCTTTCGAGTACTGTTAGCATGTATATCTTTCTCCATTCCTTTATATTTTGTCTATATGTAATTTACATAAATATAAATTTATTTAATACTTTAAATTATATTAATATATTAATATCAATATATCAATTCATTATTATTAAATTAATATCAATATATCAATTCATTATTATTAAATTAATAATATTTAATATATTATGTATGTATGTATTTATTTATTTTTGAAAGAGAGAGGGAGCATGTGTGTGAGTGGTTGGGGGAGGCGCAGTGGGCAAGAGAGAGAGAGAGAATCTTAAGGAGGCTTCATGCCCAACCCAGAGCCTGATGTGGGGTACTATCCCATGACCCTGAGATTGTGACCTGAGCCAAAATCAAGAGTTGGATGCTTAACTGACTGAGCCACCCAGGTGCCCCTGTGATGTTATTTTTAAAGTGAGTTTCTTGTAGATGACATATAATTGAATCTTGTTGGCAGAGACATAGGCAGAGGGAGAGGCAGGTTCCCCATAGGGAGCGGGATGTGGGACTCGATCCCAGGACCCCAGGATCACGACCTGAGTCAAAGGCAGACCCATAACCACTGAGCCACCCAGGCGCCCCAATCTCTGTCTTTTAATTAATGTATTTAGACCATTGATTAAAATGATTATTGATATAGTTGGATTGCTATCTACAATATTTGTTACTCTGTTGCCCTCTATTTTTGTTCCTATTTTTGTCTTCTACACATTTTCTGCCTTTTGTGGAAGAAAGGAAGTTTTAACAGAGTATTTTATATGATTTTATTTTGTCTCAATTTTTAGTTTATCTACTATACTTCTTAATTTACTTTTATAGTGGCTGCTCTAGAACTTGCAGTATACAAGTACAGTGAATCTATGCCCACTTTATTTTTTAATTTAATTTAATTTTTAAAGGTTTTGTTTTTAACTAGTCTCTATACCCAACATGGGACTTGAACTCACAACCTTGAGATCAAGAGTCAGACACTCCACTGACTGAGCCAGCCAGGCGTCCCTAAGTCTACTTAACACTATACCACTTCATAGATAGTGCAGGTACCTTATAATAACAAAAGAATCCCAACTCCTCCCTTTCATCTCTTGAATTATTACTGTCATCCATTTCACTTATAATACACATAATTAAGCATACATATAAGCACATAAGCTTACATAATTGCATACACTGTTGCCATTACTTTTTTGAACAAATAATCAGAGCAATTAAGAATAAGAAAAATAAAACTTTTTATTTTACCTTCTCACTTATTTTTTGATGTTCTTTCTTTATGTAGGTCTAAGTTTCTGACCTATATGATTTTCCTTCTCTCTGAGGAACTTTTTTTTTTTAGTGTAGTTGACACCCAACATTATACTAGTTTCAAGTGTACAACAAATTTACATAGTATGCTGTGTTCACCACAAGTATAGCTACTATCTCTTTCAGTACATCAATATTATAACATCATTGACTATATTCCCTATGTTGTAAATTTTATTTCTATGAATTACTCATTCTATAACTGGAAGTGCTTCTTTTAACATTTCTTGCAAGGTGGGCCTACTGGCAACAAGTTCCCTTCATTTTTGTCTTAGAAAGACTTTATTTCTCTTTCACTTTTTTTTTTCTCTCTCTCTTTCACTTTTGAAGGATAATTTCAAATGATATAGAGTTTTAGGCTGGTGGGTGTTTTTCTCCTCATACTTTATATATTCCACTCTCTTCTTGCTTTGCATGGTCTATGAGAAGTCAGATATAATTCTTATCCTTGTTTCTCTACTGGTTTCTTTTGAGATTTTTTTCTTTATCTTTGATTTTCTGCAGTATGCTTAGGTGTAGTGGGAGATTTTTTGGGCATTTATCCTGCTTGGTGTTCTCTGAGCTTCTTGGATCTGTGGTTTGGTGGCCAACATGTGCCTCAGTTGATCCATCTGTAAAGTAGGTATTATAATAGCTATTTCATGTCGTGTGGATTAAAATTAATTCAATGTGTTACAAGCACTTAGAAGAGTACCTGGAATGTAGCTAGTACTATGTAAGTGTTAGCTAGTATTTAATAGATACTTGCTAAGCAATGGGCTAAGTGCTTATCATGCAGGATCTCATTTTTCCCTCACAGCAACCCTGTCATCAGGAGGTACCTATTATTACCCCCATTTTACAGATGGGGAGATTGAGGCTTGTCTATGATCACACAGATTGTTAAGTAGCAGATCTGTAACTCCTATTGAGGCCTATCTGGCTGCCAAGACCATGCCTTAAATTAGCAAGGAACAGCACCTCAGAAGGTGGTTGGATTTTAGTTAATCTCTCTGGTCCTTTCCAGAACTAAAACACTATTGTATGAAGTTTGAAATAATGCCAGAGTAATACTGTGGTAAAGCGTACAGGCTTAGGAGTTGGAAAGCCTGTGTCACACCCTGTTTCCACTGCTGTGACATGAGGCGAATTCACCTACCTTTCCTATGAAGTTGTTCTGAGGACTGAATGGGCTACTGTGTGTAAAACGTTTTACACAGTGCTTTGTGACTGGTACTGGCATATTTTAGGTGCTCAAAAAAGTTAGATAATAATTTTAATTTAAAAATCTTGTCTAATAGTTATAGTATTGGAAAAAGTCATGAAATGCTTTGGATTTAGAGACTGAGAGTCCAGGCAGGAGGCCATATGGTAGGAAACTCCTGATATGGAACTTGGCTGGAAGAGGTCACACTAACTTATATAATAGAACCCAGCCCTTGCGCTGTGCAGAAGTCTTCCCGGGTAAGAAGCTGAGATGACTCTGGTACGTGGAAGTGTTATCTCTAATGGTGGCAATCATAATAGAACTGGGACACTCTTGGGCATTGTGACAGGGCTCTTATTTATGGTCTCATTCAGAGGAAGGAGGAAGTTGAAGGGAGTATTCCTAACATGATTGGTCCTGATTAAAGAGGGAGCAGATGGCCTTTAATCTGGACATCAGCGGTGATGGACAATATTAGGACTGCCTATTCTCTGAGCTTCTCAGAGTTAAAAGGGTTGCCCCACTTGTATGACTTTGGCATGACATTTCTTAGGGCTAGGTAAAGGGATCTGTGCATGTTTAAATCAGAGGTGACAGCTCTCTGGGGGACCAGACCTATGGGATATGGTAAAGGGGGCCCAATTCCTGTGACTCACATTTCATTATGTGTGTGTATAGATATATGTATGTGTCTGCAGTTCTGGTGCTGCTCTTTCATTTTCCTCTGAAGAAACAGAGAGATTAAAAGTAGCAATTCTACTCTCTTGCTTTGGCTGCTCAAGTAGTCCTACCTCCAAAAATGTGAATTGTAATCTCAAAGCCCCTTGCCAGCTTCCTTCAGTAATCCCTACTCATCACCCATCACATTCTACAGTGTCACTGTTCTGGTTTTCAGATATATCCCCTCAGTCCAATAAGCACAGATAGAGGGCATATTTTGTGCCCGGCACTGGTGTTAGGATCTGAGATTATAAAAGAGAATGATATAAGGTCCTGGCCCTCAGAGAGTTGGAGTCCTTATTGATAGGGACCTTTAAGCAAATTAGTACAACACTATACTATGGGCTATCAGAAAAGTGACTTCGTTTGGCTTTCTCCGAAAACAGGTTGTGGAAAAAAGATTTCAGTTTAAGCAGTTTTTTGGGGGGAAGTGATCCCAGGAAGCACTGGTAGAAAAGATCAGGGAATTGAGGAAGGGAACAAAAGAAAGCCTATCCAGGTAGTTACTACTATAGGCAACTGGAGTTCAACCTCTCCAGGGAGCTCTGTGAGACAACATAAAACATGCCTTGTTCTCTCCACCAAGGGGCCACACAGCTAGGCCACTTAGCCATCACATCTCTCTTCATCAGTGTTTAAAGACTGCCTCAGGGGAGATGAACTCCCTAGCGCCACTACTGACCACCTGGGCAGATGCACTCTGATGGGCAGATACACAGCCCCAAGTGGAGCCACTGGTTCATAGTAAGCAGCCTTCCGTGTAGAGGCAAAGGCCAAAGAGATGTGGGAAGGACCCCAGCAGCATCTGCTAGAAGAAGTATGTTGGGTTTACAGTGAGTGCACACAGGGTTAGCCATTCCTACCTTAGGTGATGATCGAAGACTTCAGAGAGAAGAGCTTTCCAGGCTGGAACAAAGACCTGGAGTGTTTGGAAGAGTGCAATGAATTTAATATGCCCGGAACTGGTGTCACAGGGGAGAGTGTCAGGTGTGGGAAAGTACTAGGTGTAGGTGAGGGCCAGCTCCAGTACCCTGTTTAGCCAAACTACATGCCAGACTTGCTAGAGATGCAGAGGGAGTCACACAAAGGCTTTAAGAAGGCTTGTGACCCAGACATGCTTGCTTTTTAGAAAGATCAGTGTGGCTATGTAACCAGAATAGGTAGCTACTCCTTCCCATTTGCTTCCTGTGGGTTTGTGTCTATTTCCTATCACTGTGAGTGTCAGCCCGGCAGTGGCGGTTCAAACCATCCAATTTGTGCTCTTCCCAACACTCGTAATCAGCCTTACTGTGTCCCTTCAGACATGGGTGATGTCCCTCTTTGGGGATCTGGGTCACATTCCTGTGACATCCCCCTTCCAGGACTCTAGGTTCTGGTAACTTCAGTCTCTCCCTTCCATTCCTCCACATCCCTGGGGTGACCTCTGATTCCTGCACTCCCATTTCTGTGTTATCTCAGCATCCCCTGTCTACCTTTTGAGTCCTCCAATACTCATTTCAGCAGTTTCACCTCCAGTCCCTGCTTTACCTCTGCAGAACTAACTGTGCTGCCTGTCTTTCTCCCTGGACCATGACTGATGCAGAGCGGCACAGGTGACAGAGTATCTGGGGAGTGGCTTAGCTGGGAGACCGTGAGTTTGCAGCTCACATACCTGTTTGGTTCTCCCCAAGCCTCTCAAGAGCCAGGACCTAGGTATGGAGAAGGCATGTGTTTGGGGTGATCCAACATTAATGGTTTGAAGAGGAGGATGTGCAAGAGGGCATATAAGCATCAGAGCCAGGTGGTCCAGATAATACCAACAGTAGCAGCAATAGCGATAGCCACGATGATAATAGAGGGACCTACGATTTTGTGTTTATGGGCACTGGTGTAAGTGCTTTACACATATGGTTAACTTAATCTTCATGACAACCCTAGGAGCTAGGTGTATACTTTTACTCTCCATTTTACACGTGAAGACACCAAGCACCAAAAGGCTGCTAAGTAATGTGCCCAAGGTCAAATAACTATAAGGGACAAACTTGATATATGAACCTGGGCAGTTTCCCCCTGTAGTTGGGGCTCACGATCATTACGAGGGGTGATCTTCCTGCCCTACTATTCTGTGATTTCATGGAAATATGACTTAATGTCTCTGTGAAAATCCGCAGCTTAATGGTAAGGTTTTAGTGATGACAGCACCTTTCCAAGAAGCCCTTGCAGAAAGTAAGAGAAAGTTGGGCTGAATCTATGAAGATGAAGCTAAAGAGAAAGCCAGAAGAGAAGGCATGGACTCCCAGGGGTGTGGAGCTCCCCTTCTGCAAAGGCACAGATGGAAACGCGATGGAGGAGCTGGGAGTTTATCACTCTCTGAAAGCTTAATTAGGTCATTGGTGAGGACAGAATATTAAAAAAAATCCCATCAGCTAAAGACCTATGGGATTTAATTCCCCCATTCCTGCTCCTTAGTCTTAGAATAAATGAAGCCTTTTCCTAGTTACAAAAATGATGTTGAAAAATGATTGATTGTCCTAATGAGGAAAGAGAACAGCTGCCTGAACAGCAGATGTAACTTTTATAATCATTTCCTCTTCATTGGTTTTCTCCCTAACGACCCTGGCACTGATGATAGTATTTAAGAAGGAGGGTGTGTGGTGGGCAGAGGCCTGGAATGATCAGGAAGCTTGGGTAAAGAGGGAAATGGTTGCCCTGACCCTCCTGATCAGCTGCATTTCTAACAAGCCCAAAGTTATGGCTGTTTTTCAGGCTTGTTAAAGGTGACACAACCAGAGTTTGTTGCAACGTGAGGTCCCAGGATTAAAGGCCAGACCTGACAGAAAAACCACCCACAGCTATCACATGTGCTTAAATCTATCGTAGCTTCACTAAGGCCCTAGGGGGAACTGTCATGCAGAGAGGAACATCCCTATCAGGGGATATTTTGCAGCAAGTCGGCAAAGACACTGAGATGTGATAGCATATGCAGCCGAGCACGGTGGTTAGGAGCGTGGGCCCGGGCTGTAAATCCTATGTTCGAATCCTGACTCTACTACTTGCCAGCTGTGTGACCAGCTGTACCTCACTGTCTAGCTGTGTGACCTTGAGCAAGTTTCTTAATCTCTCTGTGCCTTGGTTTCTAGCTGTGCAAACCCAGGCAAGTTGCTTAACCTGTCTGTGCCTCAGTTTGCTAATCTTTGAAATAAGGATGATAAGAACCTATTTCATGGGGTTGTTGAGGGGAATAAATAAATGTTTGTAAAACACTCAGAACCGTACCTGGTATATAGCAGGTCCATTTATAGAGCTCTTAAACAACATAAATGGCCCGAGATTGGCAAAACCTTGTCAGCCACATTTTTCTGCCATCTACAAAAGTGTGATTCATCAGTTGGTCTTCAATGCCCTCTAGATTTTGGGATCTCTTTCTCCCTTCACCTTAGTAGCATGGGGACTCTCATCCCAGTGTTCTCTTATTCCATACAAATACTCTACACAAATCTCAGTAGGGGCTCAAAACCTCAATTTGTGGCGAGATGCTAGTGACTCATAAACTTTATCATGTTTCTCCTCTTAGCCTAAATCAGGGGCTCATGGCATCTCAGGCGCTGGCCTGAAGTGGTGGACCTCCCAGTGCCACTTCATACCTAGTTTGATGACAGTTTTGTGTGGACTTTCCGGTTGTTCCTCACCACAACTCAGAATTCCAGAACTTTTGGTTCTCCCATCTGGGAACCCACACCCACACTACCACATCCTGTTCAGGGACTCCCCAAAGCAGTTGTCTGTTTGGCCTATGGGTATGATCATTATTGGTTCTGGGCATATTGGACCAGACCTGCTTGGTAATACTCTCGTCCACATTACAGGAGAGCTGTCCTAAATTTTGGTTCAGTTCAAGTAGATATAATTATCCCTAATGTTGTTGTTGTATTTAGATTTTATTTATTTATTTCATAGAGGGGGAGAGGGAGAGAGAGAGAGAGAGAGAGAGAGAGAGAGAGAGAGAGAGAATGAGTTAGGGGGGTGGGCAGAGGGAGAGAAGAAGCAGACTCCCCGCTGAGCAGGGAGCTCGACATGAGGCTCTATCCCAGGACCCCGGGATTGTGACCTGAGCTGAAGGCAGATGCTTAACCAACTGAGCCACTCAGGTGCCTTAATTATCTCTAATGTTAAAGAGCAAAATTTCATTCAGTTTTCAAAGCATTTGTCTTCATTTCTTTTGGCTTCATGATAGCTCCATTTTGCAAGTGGGAAGAATCAGTTTTGGTTTCATTTACTAGGAAACCTATGTTAAGGTAGCTTCAGAAATATGGGAAATTAATAGCCCCACATAAAGGAAGAGCCCAGTGGCAGGGCAGTGATCAGCACTGGGTCTATCAAGGCTCTGACTTATTTTCTCTTGAGAACCTGTCAGCTCCCCTCCATGGGGTGACTTGATTCTCAGGCTGATGGAGGGTACTGCAGTGCCCTTGGGGGCTCAGATCCACACCCTGAAACACCCAAGGAAGAGAGGGACTGTCTCTCTTTTGAGAAGTGCCCCAAGAGACACCTGGGTGGCTCAGTGCTTGAGCATCTGCCTTCTGCTGAGGGCATGATCCCGGGGTCCCGGGATCGAGTCCTGCATCAGTCTCCCTGTGAGGAGCCTGCTTCTCCTTCTGCCTGTGTCTCTGCCCCCTCTCTCTCTGTGTCTCTCATGAATAAATAAATAAAATCTTAAAAAAAAGAAGTGCCCCAAAAGTATCCTTTGTGTGTCACTGGCCCAAATCTGGTCATACACCAACCTCTGAATAATCCAAGAAACTGGGAGAATGCCGTGTGCTAGTAGGCTTAGGCCTGGGAGCCTGTGCAATCACTGTAATTACAGTGAGCCCAGTTAGCCCCACCAGTAGTATTGGGGATGAGTCAACTTCCTTTCACAGGTGCAGGTGGAAAAAAAAAAAAAAAAAAAAAAAAAAAAAAAAAAAAAAAAACAAAAAAAAAAGGGATCCCTGGGTGGCGCAGCGGTTTAGCGCCTGCCTTTGGCCCAGGGCGTGATCCTGGAGACCCGGGATCGAATCCCACGTCGGGCTCCTGGTGCATGGAGCCTGCTTCTCCCTCTGCCTGTGTCTCTGCCTCTCTCTCTCTCTCTCTCTCTCTCTCTGTGACTATCATAAATAAATAGATAGTTTAAAAAAAAAAAAAACACAGGTGCAGGTGGAGTGGGAGGAAAGACACTGAAATGAAAGTCTACGGTGTTGTCAGGGAGTGGGCATTGTCAGGATGCCAGATAGGTAACTGGGAAATTAGCCTCCATGATGGCCTCTACTGATTTTTGCCTCCTGGTATTCTCGCCTCCCTACACTGAACTAGGCTGACCTATATCACCAATAGGATATTGCAGAAGTGATAGTATGTGGCTTTGGAGGCTAGTCCTAACAAGCACTGGGGCTTCTGCCTTGGGCCATGCCCTCTGGGGGCAGCCGGGCACCATGCACTCTGTAGCTCTGTGCAGAGGAGCACAGGGAGAGGAGCTGAGGCCTTCGCACAGTAGCCTGCACCAGTCTGCCAGCCACGAGTGTGAGCCATCTTGGAAGTGAATCCTCATCCAGTTCTAGGCAAGCCAACATCTTACTGCAACCTCAGGAGAGGCCCTGAACCAGGGCCACTCAGCTCATAAACTGAACTTCAGAAAACCATGAGAGATGACACATGATTCTTGGTTTAAGTCACTAAGCTTTGGAGTGATTTGGTACACAACATGATACAGCTAGAGTACTGACCTTCAATGGAAACCACACCAATTCTATTTAGTTTTTAGATCCAAGGGGCTTCCCTCCTCCTTTCCCTTTTCTTCCTAAATATTTCAAAATGAAATGAGTGCTTTACAGACAATTCCCTACCTTCACCCATGCCCCCCATTTCTTCCACCACTTTGTTGAGTATGTGGCTACCAACCAAATATATTTTCTGAGAAATTTCTTCAAAACTTTGGAATTTCTAAGTTGTGCCGCAGACAAGACTAGTACAGAAGGCACTGCACTGGGAACTTGCGAGAGTAACAAACCGGGAAGTTTCCTGGGTCTATCCAGATAGTTTAGAGTCAGTCCTTAATGCATTTGGGCTCTACTAAATCAGAAAAAAACACGTTCAAGTTTACAAATAATAAAGATAGAATTTCCCTCTGGGAATATGATAAAGCTGAAAAGGATTATGACATCTCATTTACTTTTTTCCTGATTATAAAGGAAAAAACTTTTTTATTATAGAATATGTGGGGGGATAAATGCTGAAAAGAAGAAACTAGAAACTACCCATAATCTAACTAAAGCAACTACTATGAACATTTGTTCATCATTTCCCCCCTCTATTCATTTCACTATAAAATCATGATATGAAAAATAGAGTTTATGTGCTGTTTTTTCCATTATCTTCTGCGTATTTTTCATGTGGTTAAATATTCCTTGAGAACCTGTTCTTTCATGCTTAAGGTTTTATAAAATAAGTGTGCCATTGTTTACTTAGCCATTCTTCTAAATTAGTCCAATTTTCTCTATTACAGACAAAGCTTGGGCGACAGTTTTTATATATTCATCATTGCCCACTTGTCTGCTTATCTCCTTAGTGTAATTTCCAGAAGTAGAATTATTAGGTCAAGTTTATGGTGACTTTCTAAAGTCATCGATCCATATTGCCAGGTTGCCCTTCATGAAGTCTTACGAATTTATAGTACTTGAAGAAGACTGTGAAACTGTTTATGTCATTGCACATTTATTACAAGAGTGCACAATCTATTACAATTTATAGATTATAATTTGTAAATTATTATCAGTTCAAAAGGTAAAAATTATATCTTATTTTCATTAGCATTCTTTTATTAGTTGGAAGCTGACCATCCTCTCACACATTTATTAACCATCTGCGTTCCTTCTTTGTGAAGTGTCTATCATAACCTTCACCTATTTTTTCCATTAGGATTTCATCTTTTAAAAGAAACTGATTTGGGGATCCCTGAGTGGCTCTGAGGTTTAGCGCCTGCCTTTGGCCTAGGGCATGATCCTGGAGTCCTGGGATCAAGTCCTACATCAGGCTCCCTGCATGGAGCCTGCTTCTCCCTCTGCCTGTGTCTCTGCCTCTCTCTGTGTCTCTCATGAATAAATAAATAAAATCTTTAAAAAAATAAATAAAACTGATTTTAAAATATCTATATTAATAATATTCAATATAGTACTAATGTTTTCCCTGCTTGCTCAGTAGCCTTTTAATTTTATTTATAGAGTTTTTAGATGATCATATTGCTCTCTTTCTCTACTTTTTAAAGTTGTAATGCCAGTGTAATTAATACACAATGTTATATTAGTTTCAGGTGTACCATACAGCAATTCAGCAATTCTATGCATTTCTCAGTGCTTATCATGCTAAGTGTACTCTTAATCCCCTTCATCTATTTCACCCATCCCCCCCACACCTCCCCTCTGACAACCATCAGTTTGTTCTCTATAGTTAAGAGTGTTTCTTGGTTTGTCTTTCTCTTTTTTTCCTTTGTTCATTTGTTTGGTTTCTTAAATTTCACCTATGAGTGAGATCATATGATAATTGTCTTTCTCTGACTGACTTATTTCACTTAGCATTATCCTCTCTAGCTCCATCCATATCATTGCAAATGGCAAGATTTCATTCTTTTCAAATGGCTGAGTAACATTCCTGTGTGTGTGTGTGTGTGTGTGTGTGTGTGTGTATCTCCACATATTCTTTATCCATTCATCTGTTGATGGACACTTAAGTTGCTTCCATAATTTGGCTATTGCAAATAATGCTGCAATAAACATAGGGGTGCGTGTAACCCTTTGAATTAGTGTTTTCATATTCTTTGGGTAAATACCCAGTAGTGAATTACTGGATCATATAGTAATTCTATTTTTAATTTTTTGAGGAACCTCCATACCGTCTTTCACAGTGGTCATACCATTCCCACCAATAGTGCATGAGTGTTTGTATTTCTCCATATCCTCACCAACACTTGTTTCTTGTGCTGTTGATTTTAGCCATTCTGTCCGGTGTGAGGTGCTATCTGATTGTGCCTTTGATTTGCATTTTTCTGATGATGAGTGATGTTGAGCATCTTTTTGTGTGTGTTGGCCATCTGTATGTCGTCTTTGGAGAAATGTCTCTTTATATGTCTTCTGCCCATTTTTTAACTGGAATTATTTGTTTTTTGGGTGTTGAGTTGGATAAGTTCTATCTATAATAGGGATACTAACCCTTTCTCAGTTATGCCATTTGCAAATATCTTCTCCCATTTTGTAGATTGCCTTTGAGTTAGGTTTATTCCTAGGTATCTTATTTTTGGTGCAGTTGTAAATGGATTGTTTTCTTAATTTCTCTTTCCGCTGCTTCATTATTGGTGTACAGAAATTCAGTGGATTTCTGTACATTGATTTTGTATCCTGTGACCCTACTGAATTCATTTATTAGTTCTAGCAGTTTTTTCATGGAGTCTTTCTGATTTTCTACATAGAGTATCATGTCATCTGCAAATAGTGAAAGTTTTACTTCTTCCTTACCAATTCAGATACTTTTTATCTATTTTGTTGTTGTCTGATTGCTGTGGCTAGGACTTCTAGAACTATGTTGAATAAAAATGTTGAGAGTAGCCATCCTTGTCTTGTTCCTGACCTTAGGGGAATAGCTCTCGCTTTTTCCCCCATTAAGGATAATGTTAGCTGTGGGGTTTTCATATATGGCCTTTATTATGTTAAGATATGTTCTGTCTAAACCTACTTTGTTGAAGAGTTTTTATCATAAATGGATGTTGTAGTTTGTCAAATGCTTTTTCTGCATCTGTTGAAATGATCATATGTTTCTTATCCTTTCTCTTATTGATGTGATGTGTCACATTGATTGATTTGCAAACATTGAACCACCTTGCATCCCAAGAATAAATCCCACTTGATCATGGAGGATGATTCTTTTAATGTATTGTTGGATTCGGTTTGCTGATATTTTGTTGAGGATTTTGGCATCTATGTCCAACTGCGATACTGGCCTGCAGTTCTCTTTTCTTGTAGTGTATTTATCAGGTTTTGATATTAGGGTAATGCTGGCCTCATGAAATGAATTCAGAAGTTATCCTTCCTCTTCTGGTTTTTGGAATAGTATGAGAAGAATAGGTATTAACTCTTCTTTAAATGTTTGGTAGAATTCATCTGTAAAGCTGTCTGATCCTAAACTTTTGTTTGTTGGGACTTTTTAAATTATTAATTCAATTTTATTGCTGGTAACTGGTGTATTCAAATTTTCTGTTTCTTTCTGATTCAGTTTTGGTAGGTTATATGTTTCTAGGAATTTATCCATTTTTTCTAGGTTGTCCAGTTTGTTGGCATATAGTTTTTTTGAAAAATATTTTATTTATTTATTCATGAGAGACATACACACAGAGAGAGTGAGAGAGGCAGAGACACAAGCAGAGGGAGAAGCAGGCTCCATGTAGGGAGCCTGATGTGGACATGATCCCTGGTCTCCAGGATCACACCCAGGGCCGAAGTCAGGTGCTAAACCGCTGAGCCACCAGAGATCCATATATATATATATATATTTTAAATAATATTCTCTTAGGATGGTTTGTATTTCTGTGGTGTTAGTTGTTTCTCCTCTCTCATTTGTGATTTAATTTTTTTAGTCCTTTCTCTTTGTTTCTTGATATGTCTGGCTAGAGGCTTACTAATTTTATTAGTGTTTTTGAAGATCTAGCTCCTGGTTTCATTAATCTGTTCTGCAGTTGTTTTTAGTTTCTATTAACTTTGTTTCTGGTCTAATCTTTGTTATTTCCTTCATTCTGAGGTTTTATGTGTTTGTTGTTCTTTACTAGCTCCTTTAGATGTAAGATTAGGTTCCTTATTTGTTATTTTTCTTGCTTTTTGAGATAGGCCTGTATTGCTATAAACTTCCCTCTTAGAACTACTTTTGCTGCATCCCAAAGGTTTTGGACCATTATGTTTTCATTTTCATTTTTTCTATGTACTTTTTAATTTCTTCTTTGGTTTTCTGATCGATCCACTCATTGTTTAGTAGCATGTTATTTAACCTCCATGTATTTGTGTTCTTTCCAAATTTTTTCTTATGGTTTACTTCTTGTTTCATAGAATTGTTGTTAGAAAAGATGCATGGTATGACTTTGATCTTCTTGAATTTGTCAAGGTTTGTTTTGTGGGCAAATATGTGATCTACTCTGGAGAATGTTCTGTGTACACTTGAAAAGAATGTGTATTCTTCTGTTTTAGGAGGAATGTTCTGACTCTATTAAATCCATTTGGTCCAATGTATCACTCAAAGCCACTGTTTACTTGACATTCTGTTTAAATGATCTGTTCATTGATATGAGTCCCCTACTATTATTTTTTACTATCAATTAGTTCTTATATATTTATTATTAACTTTTTATGTATTTGAGTGCTCTTGTGTTAGATGCATAAATATTTACAATTGTATGTCTTCTTGTTGATTAATGATTATATAGTGTCCTTCTTTGTCTCTTGGTACAGTCTTTGTTTTATTTTTTAAAAAGTTTTTTTTTAATATATATTTAAGATACCTCTACACCCTATATGGGACTCAAATTCATGAGCCTGAGATCAAGAGTTGTGTGCTCTTCCAAGTGAGCCAGCCTACAGTCTTTATTTTATTTTAATTAATTAACTAATTGATTGTTTTTTTAAATGTAGGCTCCACTACAGGGCTTGAACTCATGACACTGAGGTCAAGACCTAAGCTGAGATCAAGAATCCAGACACTTATTCCACTGAGACACCCAGGGGTCCCTACAGTCTTTGTTTTAAAGTCAATTTTGTCTGATATATGTATTGCCATTCCAGCTTTCTTTTTCACATCCATTTGCGTGATAAATATTTCTCCATCCCCTCACTTTCAATCTGCATGTGTCTTTATGTCTGAAGTGAATCTCTTGTAGGCAGCATATAGATGAGTCTATTTTTTTATCCATTCTGTTACCGTATATATTTTGATTTAAGTGTTTTGTCCATTTACATTCAAAGTAATTGTTGATAGGTATGTATTTATAGCCATTTTATTTGTTTTCTACTTATTTGTGTGGATCTTCTCTGTTCCTTTCTTTCCTTGCTGTCTTCTCTCATCATAAGTTGGCTTTCTTTAGTGATATACTTGGACTCCTTTTCCTTTATTTTTTTGCATATCTATCACTGGTTTTTGATTCATGGTTACCATTAGGTTTGTAAATGGCATCTTCTGCATATACCAGTCTATCTTAAGTTGATGGTCACTTAAATTTGAACCCATTTTTACTCCTCTCTTTTCCATGTTGTGGGTGTATGGCATTATACTTTATTTCCTTTTATTCTGTGAATCCCTTTACTGATTTTTATAGACATACTTATTTTAACTGGTTTGGTGCTTCCTACTTTTCTTACTTTTACTTATGGTCTTTCCTTTCCACTCATAGATTCCCTTTTAACATTTCTTGTAGGACTGGTTTAGTGGCCATGTACTCTTTTAACTTTTATCTAGGAAACTCTTTATCTCTCCTCCTATTCTGCTGTTTATTCCATCTAGTGTATTTTTAATTTCAATTATTGTGTTCTTCATCTCTGATTGTTTTTTTTATCTCTTCATTAAAGGTCTCACTGATGGCCTCCACTTTTTTCTCAAGTCCAGTGAGTATCTTTATGATACTCTGTGTTAGGAAAGTCAGCTCCATCTCTTGCTCTTAAAAGTATTGGGCAGGGCATGCATTTTTAGTGAGGTGGTGCTGGTCCTCTTCTACAGGGGACACACAGCTGCTGCTGAGAACAGGGCTGGCTGGGGCCACTCCACAAAGCACACATGGGCTGGGGTATAACCACTGCAAGCACTGTGTGCTAACTCTCTTCCCCTAGGATGCACAGCTGCTATGGAAACCACAGCTGGACCAGGCTGCTCCACAAAGTATGTGGGGTGAGAGAGAGTGAGTGCCATTTTAATAATGTTTGAGTGTCCTCTGAGGGAGGTGACCAGCCACTTCTACTGGTACGAAGGCCCTGCAGAGCATATGGTTGGGAGACACAGTGTTAGTGAGGTTTGCAACAGTCTTCTGGAGGAGAGTACCCACAGTGCCAAGACTGAGGTTGGAGGGGTTAGGGTGCAGGGCAATGTAAGCAAATTAGGTAGCGAATACTGGTTCCCTGCTGTTTCCTGCAGGTGGTGGGGGTTTTGCTGAGGATTGGGGCAGGAAATGGTGCCTGGCAGCAACTTTGTTCCTAGAGAAGTCCCTCAGGGAATTCTTAGATAAGTAAATAGCTCTCTCTCCCCTATACGCCAGGTGTTTTTTCAAATGGCTGCTTCTCTGCTGTATCTCCACAGGCTGTTTATTGTGCTGTGTCTTTAAAGGTAGGGACTCAATGTCCTATTGCCCTCAGGACTCTCACAGAGCTGAGCTTTCTAATTTTGAAAGTTCTGGGCTTTAAGTCCCACTGAACTCACAAACTTTGGCCTGTCTGATTTTCAAAAAGAAATGCTTTGGGGATTTATCTTTCCCAAGCAGGATCCCCAGTGTGATAGTCTGTTTCTTATCCCTCTCCATGCCTGGGGCTCCCTCCCTCCAGTAGCCAGTCCCGTGGAGTTTAGCTCCCCACCACATCTCCACCCTTCTTACCCTCTTAGATGTAGCCTCTTGTGTACATTTAATTGTAGAGTTTGTTCTGCTAGTCTTTGTGTTGTTTTCTGGGTTATTTACATGGATATGAGTGTTACCTATTTGTATCGGTGGGATAAGGTAGATTAGGGTCCTCCTACTCTACCATCTTCCCCGCAAGTATCTTTTTCTCTGCTTTTATACTTGGGAAAATTTGTTACCATATAAGTATGGTTTAAGCATTTGTTTTAAAATTTGTGTTTTTTTTTAAATCATTCACCCACCAAGAATTTATTTTGTGGCGTGAGAGGAGATAAGAATTTAACTTTGGGGCTTTGTTTTTCTGATTTAGTCAACCAGTTGATTTGGATAGTTTATTTAATAACCCTTTAGTATACCACTGATTGGTATGATGACCTTTGTTACATACTAGATTCTTATATGTATTTGTCTATCTTAGTTCACCGTAGCTTGAGATGGGGTATGTTTAGATATAGATAAGGTCTCACTTCTTTTAATATGAAAAATATTAACATATTTTGTGTAAGCAAGTAGTCCAGTCTACTGGACTCCATGTACTCTAGAGAACAGAAACAGAATTAGTTTTCTACTAGCAAGTGAGATGGTACCTACAGTTCCCTTTGTGGAAGGCATGGAAGCTGGATTGGCTTATAGGCTTCTGGAGTTCCCAGGCAATTTAATTAGGGATGTTACAAGAAAAAGATACTGCTTATCTCACTAATGTGGGGAAGAGGGAGTAGGATAAAAGGGAATGGTATGCAAAAGTCATTATTTCAAGATAACAAAGTCTCATTTGAAAGCTTAAGATGTGGCATCTTGATAATGTAGCCCTCATGACAAAATCTGCAGTGTCTTAGGGCAATTGAAGAAGGTGATTCAATGTATTACCTCAATCGTGAGTTTTTAATGTTGGTGATCCAGAATTCTTTTGGAAGTAAATGCCTTTTAAAACTTTTGCTGGGGGCATCTGGGTGGCTCAGTCAGTTAAGCATCTGACTCTTGATTTAGGCTCAGATCATGATCTCAGGGTTGTGAGATCTAGCCCCACGTTGAGCTCTGCATTGGGCATGAGCCTGCTTAGGATTTTCTCTCTCTCCCTCTCTAAAACAGAAACAGAAACAAAAACAAAACTTTTGTTGTATTAACTAGGGAGATTCTAGGTTCTGTAACAAGTATGCCCCCAAATTTTAGTGGCTTAACACACTAGAATTTGTTCTTGCCTTCATAACTATTCAAGGGAAAGATCCTGGGAAGCAGATGGTATTCCATGCAGTCATTCAAAGACCCAGGCTCCTTCCATCTTGTGTTTTTTCTGTCCCTAGGGCATCAGACTTCAGTGTACAATCTTTTGCATTTAGCTAGTAGCCAAATGGAAGAAAAGGAGGTAGAGAATTCATACCTGCTCCTAATCCCCTGGGTTCAGAAGGGGGCATATGTCACTTCTGCTCATATTCCTTTGTCAAAAACTAGCTATATTGCTCTACCTAGATGCTGGAAATATAGTACCTGACTGAGAAGCCATTTCCTAGCACAGTTCTATACTATGAAAGGAAATGCATAATTTTTATTGTACAATTAGTTGTCTCTGTCACATTTACTAAGTAAAATTTCAGGTATGTAATCTGTGGGGTAGATGAGGAATTGTTATAATACAGTGTCTTAACCTCTGCACTATCGACATTTTGGATTGAATGATTCTTTGTTGTGGGGGCTTGTCTTGTGCATTTGAAGATGTTTAGTGGCATCTTTGATGCTTTGATGCTCTAGTTATAAATGTATACTGAAATGAATAAATAAATAAATCTTTAAAAAAGAAAAAAGAAAGGAAGAAATTACCAGTCTAATAATTACAAAATCTTTGCCATATCTGAGTCTGGTTCTGATGCTTGTTTTGTCTCTTCAGACTGTGATTTTTGCCGTTTGGTATGCCTTGTAATTTTTTGAAGAAAGCCAGACATGATATAATGGGTAAAAGGAACTGAGGTGAATAGGCCACTAATGTAAGGTTTTATGGTTTTTTTTAAAGATTTTATGTATTTATTCATGAGAGACACAGAGAGGCAGAGACACGGAGGAAGAAGCAGACTCCTCACAGGGAGCCCAATGTGGCACCTGATCCCTGCACCCGGGATCATGCCCTGAGCCAAAGGCAGACACTCAACTACTGAGCTACCCAGGCATCCCATAAGTTTTGTGTTTTATCTGAATAGGAGTTAGATTGTGTTTACTGTTTGCTGTAGCTGTAGATGAATGAAAAGGCTAAAATTTTCTCTGATGTTCTTATTTTTGTACCACTGTTGCCTTTGGGTTTCCCTAGAGACTTTTTTTTTTAAAGATTTTACTTATTTATTCATGAGAGACACACAGAGAGAAAGGCAGACACATAGGCAGAGAGAGAAGCAGGCTCCATGCAGGGAGCCTGATGTGGGACTCGATCCGAGGACTCCGGGACCATGCCCTGGGCAGAAGGCAGGCACTAAACCGCTGAGCCATCCAGGGATCCCTCCCTAGAGACTTCTTAAATAAGCTCTGAGATGTGCAGTTCTCTCAATTGATTTTCTCTGTTATTACACAAGAATCTTACTGATGTGGTGGTAAGTTGTGGGGGTGAGACACATTTTATAATCCTATGATTAGGTCTTAGTCTTTTAGAGAGCCTGTGCCCCTGGGCTGTGACCTCCACAAATGCTTAACCCCCACCCCCCACCCCACAGGTGAGACAGGAAGGGTAGAGGGAGTTGAACTTGGGTGTTTCCCTTCTTCCAGGTCACATAGGCTCTAGTAAAACTCCAAGTGGTTATAGTGTGGCAAAATAGTTTTTCTTGAGGGTAGGCCTTGTTAGGAAAAACAGAATGCTCTGGGCATATTTTTTAAATGGCAACTTTCTCCTTCCCCTGCCAGAAGCAAGAGTAGACTTTTTCCCAGTCTTATTTATGAGAACCTAATAGGGCTCCTGGAGGTAAAACCCACAAAACTGCAGGTTCACCTTAGGGCTGGGCCTCCTTGACATTTTAATTTTCACAAGCTTGTCCATGCTTTGCCATAAGCATTTTATCAATTAAAGCGTATGTACATTCTCCTGCCCTGGTACTAGTTCCAGAGTGGTTTCTGCTCCTGATAGTAAGATCAGGAGCAGATCTGTATCTGTCAGTTTGTCTCTCAATTTTTAGGTTTTCACTGTGACCTCAATTCTTAGATGGACTTAAGAAAAGTTGTCGATTTTCAGTTTCTTCAGCTTTTCTTTTATTGTGAGGATGAGAGTAATGACTTCTAAGATCCTTGCATGCTGGATAGAAACCAGAAGTTTGCTATTCTCCCAGTTGTGACAACAAAACTGCCAGGTTTTTTTCTGGAGAGAAGTCAGATCACCCTCAGTTGTGAATCATTTCTATAACATTATGTGGAATACTACATATAATGAAAATTAATAATATATTTTGGTGCGAGAGAGCACTGTGGTTTCTCTTGGTGCCTGGCATGGGGCTGTGACAGAGATTGGCTAGATGCTCATCCAACCCATTTTCTCCTCTTGGGCACTCAGGTAACTGCATTTCTCAACTCTCTCATCTCTAGGTGGGGCCATGTAATCAGTTCTGGCTAATTGAATGTGAGTAGAAGTGCTGCACATTACTTCTAAGTCTGGCCCCTAAATCATAGCACGTGATAATCTGTATTCAGTCACTTTATTCATCAGCCAGCCAAATTCAGAGGACCCCAGGCATGTAGGGGAGGACAGGCTTATAAAATAAGAGTTTGGACCTCTGAATCACTGCTTGAAGAAAAGCCGCTTGTGACAGCTTGCCAACTAGAACACCCATGCTGGATTTTGTGTGAGAAGTATATATGTTGGAGTTTGGAATTATTAATTATTGCAGCTTAACCTGACTAGTTCAGAGGCTCAGAACATTCAATACTGAAAAATAAGGCAACTCCAACTGTTGTTCAACATAGTACTGGAAGTCCTAGTCTCAGCAGTCAGACAATGAAAAGAAATAAAAGGCATCCAAGTCAGCAAAGAAGAAGTGAAACTTTCATTCTTTGCAGATGATGTGATACTCTATGTAGGAAACCTGAAAGAATCCCCCTCCCCATACACACACGCAGAAATTGCTAGAACTGATGGAAGAATTCAGCAAAGTCTCAGGATATAAAACCAATGCACAGAAGTCTGTTGTATTTTCATACACCAACAATGAATTAACAGAAAAATCAGGGAATCAATCTCATTTACAATTGTACCAAAACTCATAAGATACCTAGGAATAAACTTTTTTTCCCCTAGGAATAAACATAACCAAAGAGATAAAAGATATGTATTCTGAAAACTATAGAACACCTATGAAGGAAATTGAGGAAGATACAAAGAAATGGAAAAACATTCCACGATCATGGATTGGAAGAACAAATATTGTTAAAATGTCTATGCTACCCAAAGCAATCTATACCTTCAATGCAATCTCTATCAAAATAACACCAGCATTTTTCACAGAGCTGGAACAAACAATTCTCAAATTTGTATGGAACCAGAAAAGACCCCAAATAGCCAAAGTAACATTGAAAAAGAAAACCAAAGCTGGAAGCATCATAATTGCAGACTTCAAGCTCTACTACAAAGCTATAGTTGTCAAGACAATATGGTACTGGCACAAAAACAGACACATAGATCAATGGAATAGAATAGAGAACCTATACATGGACCCTCAACTCTGTGGTCAACTCATCTTTGACAAGCATGAAAGAAAATTCAACAGAAAAAAGACAGTCTCTTCAACAAATGGTGTTGGGAATATTGGACAGCCACATGCAGAAGAATGAAACTGGACCACTTTCTTACACCATACACAAAATAAATTCAAAATGGATGAAAGACCTAAATGTGAGACAGAATCCATTAAAATCCTAGAGGCAGTAGCCTCTTTGACCTCAGCCACAGCAACTTCTTGCTAGACATGTCTCTAGAGGCAAGGGAAACAAAAGCAAAAATGAACTATTGGGACATCATCTAGATAAAAAGCTTTTGCACAGCAGAGGAAACAATCAACAAAGCTAAAAGGCAACCTACAGAATGGGAGAAGTTATTTGTAAGTGACATATTGGATAAAGGGGATAAAGGGCTGGTATCCAAAATCCATAAGGAACTTCTCAAACTCAACACCCAAAAAACCCAAAACACCCAGTCAAGAGATGGACAGAAGACATGAACAGACATTTCTTCTAAGAAAGACATGCAAATGGCTAACAGACATATGAAAAAAAAATGCTCAGCATCACTCAGAATTAGGGAAATATAAATCCACAAGGGGATACCACTTCACACGGGTCAGAATGGCTACAATGAAAAACTCAGGAAACAACAGATGTTGGCAAGAATGTGGAGAGAGGGGAATCCTCTTATACTGTGGGTGGGGATGCAAGCTGGTGCAGCCACTCTGGAGAACAGTATGGAGGGTCCTCAAAAAGTTAAAAATAGAACCACCCTACGACCTGGCAACTGTACTACTGGTTACTTAGCCAAAGGATACAAAAATAGTGATTCGAAGGGGCACATGCACCCCAATGTTTATAGCAGCAAGGTCCACAATAGCCAAACTGTGGAAAGAGCTGAGATGTCCATGCACACATGAACGGATCAAGAAGAAGCGGTGTATATATGCAATGGAATACTACTCAGCCATCGAAAAGAAGGAAACCTGGCAAATAAGTGCATGAGCTCAACCATATGTCTTGGCAGGGCACTGGTGTGGCTCAGAGGCTGAGCCAGCAAGGGATTTCTATGGATTCCAGCAATGGGGAGGGCAGGATTGAGGGGATGTGGGACTGATGGTGCTGGCCCCTGGACTCCCAGAGAACGGGCACTCCCGTACAGGACTCCTAAAACGACAAATATGTCTGGAAGGCTGTGGTCCAAGGCCATTTTGCCAGCTATCAGCAGGGTCTCCAGAACCAGAGGGAGCACACAGCGTTACTGGGGATCAAAGGTGTTTATGCTCGAGAAGAAACTGAATTCTGTCTAGGCAAGTGATGCTTACGTGTACAAAGCAAAGAACAACACAGTGACTCCTGGTAGCAAACCAAACAAAACCAGGGTAATCTGGGGAAAAGTAACTCATGCTCATGGAAACAGTGGCATGGTTTGTGCCAAATTCCGAAGCAACCTTCCTGCTAAAGCCATTGGCCATGGCATCCATGTGATGCTGTACCCCTCAAGGATTTAAACTTATGAAAAGCAAATAAATAAAGGTGTAGATTTGTTCTTGTTTAAAAAAAAGAGAGAGAGAGAATGAAATCTTGCCATGTGCCACAATGTGGATGGGACTAGAGGATGTTATGCTAAGTGAAATAAGTCAATCAGAGAAAGACAAATACCATATGCTTTCACTCATGTGAATTTAAGAAACCAAACAGATGAATATAGGGGAAGGGAAGGAAAAAGAAAATGAGATAAAAACGGAGGGAGGCAAACCATAAGAGACTCTTAACTCTAGAAACAAACAGGGTTGCTGGAAGGGAGGTGGGTAGAGGAAAGAGGTAATGGAGTGAAGGGCATTAAGAGGGACACTTGATGTAATGAGCACTGGATGTTATTTGCAACTGATGAATCAGTAAATTCTAACCCTGAAACTAATAATATACTATATGTTAACAACATTGAAATTAAATAAAAAATTTAAAAAACATTATCAAGATATATCATTTGCAAATATTTCTCCCCTTTCAGTAGGTTATCTTTTTGCTTTGTTGATGGCTTCCTTCACTATAAAAACTTTTTGGCTTGATGTAGTCCCAATTATTAAGTTTTGCTTTTGTTTCCCTTGCCTGAGGAGACAGATACAAAAAAAAATATTGCAAACGTTGGTGTCCAAGAGATTACATCTATGTTTTCTTTTAGGAGCTTTATGGTTTCAGGTCTTGTATTTAGGTTATTTTAAAGATTTTTATTTATTTGAGAGAGAGAGCGTGTTGAGGGGGGCAGAGGGGGAAGCAGACTACCTGCTAAGCAGAGAGACCAAAGCAGAAGTTGATCCCAGGACCCTGAGATCATGACCTGAGCCAAAGGCAGATGCTTAACCAAATGAGCCACCCAGATGCCCTACATTTAGGTCTTTAATCCATTTTGACTTTTTTTGTGTGTATGATTTTTTTTAAAGATTTTATTTATTTATTCATGAGAGAGACAGAGAGAGAGGCAGAGACACAAGCAGAGGAAAAAGCACACTCCTTCCAGGGAGCCTGATGCGGGACTCGATCCCTGGACCCCAGGATTATGCCGAGTCAAAGGCAGATGCTCAACTGCTGAGCCACCCAGGCATCCCTTGTGTATGATATTTAAAAATGGTCCAGTTTCATTCTTTTGTATGTACCTGTCCAGTTTCCACAGCACCATTTATTGAAGAGACTCTCTTCTCCCCATTGTATATTCTTGCCTTCTTTGTCATAGATTAATTGGCCATATAAGCATGGGTTTATTTCTGGGCTTTCTAATCTGTTCCATTCACCTGTGTGTCTATTTTTTGTGCTACTACCATACTGTTTTGATTACTATAGCTTTTTAAAAAATATTAGAGAAAGTGCACGAGAAAGAGCTGAGTGGGGTCAGGGGAGAGGGAAAGGGAGAAGTAGACTCCCTGGTGAGTAGGGAGCCCAACTCGGGGCTCAATCCCATGACCCTGGGATCATGATCTGAGCTGAAGGCAGATGCTTAACTGACTGAGCCACCCAGGTGCCCCTTGATTACTATAGCTTTGAAGTATGTCTTGAATTCTGAGTTTGTGATACCTCCAGCTTTGTTCTTCTTTCTCAGGATTGCTTTGGCTATTTGGGGTCTTTTGTGGTTCTATACAAATTTTAGGATTTTTTTTCTAGTTCTGTGAAAAATACTATTGAGTATTTTGATAGGGATTGCAATGAATCTGTAGATTACTCTAGGTAGTATAGACATTTTAACAATTTTAATTCTTCCAACCCATGAGCATGGTATATCTTTCCATTTGTTCATGTCAGCTTCTGTTTCTTTCATCAGTGTCTTATAGTTTTCAAAGTAGGAGTCTTTCACCTCTTTGGTTAAATTTATTCCTATTTTGTTCTCTTTGATACTACTGTAAATGGGGTTGTTTTTAAAATTTTCTTTCTGCTGTTTCCTTAGTGGTGTATAGAAATGCAACTAATTTCTGTATACTGACTTTGCACCTTGCCACCTTACTGAATTCATTTATTCTATAGTTTTTTGGCAAAGTCTTTAAGATTTTCTATATATAGTATCACGTCATCTGCAAATAGCCGACAGACACATAAAAAATGCTAATTATCATGGAAATGCAAGTTGAAACTGAACCACACATCAGTGAGAATGGCTAGTATCAAGAAGAAAAGAAATAAAAAGTGTTGGTGAGGATGTGGAAGAAAGGAGCCCTTGTGCACTGTTGGTGAGAATGTGAATTGGTGCAATCACTGTGGAAAACATGGAGATTCCTCAGTAAACTAAAAAGAGAAGTGCCTTATAATACACTAATTCTGCTTCTGGGTATTTACCCCCCCAAATGAAAACACTAATTAGAAAAGATATATGCACCATTTTTCACAGCATTATTTACAATTGCCAAGATATAGAAGCAACCTAAGTGTTTATTGATTGATGGATGAAAAAAGAAGATATGTGTATACACACACACACACACACACACACACACACACATACAGTGGAATGCAGTCTAAAAAAGAATGAAATCTTGCCATTCGTGACAACATGGATGGACCTGGATGGTAGTAAGCTAAGTGAAATAAATCAGACGGGTGCCTGGGTGGGCTCAGTTGGCTAAGCACCTGACTCTTGATTTTCGCTCAGGTCATGATCTCACAGTCGTGAAATAGAGCCCCATGTTGGACTCTGCACTGGGCAAGGAATCTGCTTAAGATTCTCTCTCTCCCTCTGCTATTCACTCGCACACACTCCCTCTCTAAAACCAACCAAACAAATAAATAAAACCAAATCAGATGATTGGATAAAGAAGATATGGTATATATATACAATGGAATATTACTCAGCCATCAGAAAGGGTGAAATCTTACCATTTACATCGATGTGGATGGGACTGGAAGGTATTATGCTAAGTGAAATAAGCCAATCAAAGAAAGACAATTATATGGTTTCACTCATATAAGGAATGTAAGAAACAACACAGAGGATCATGGGGAAGGGAGGAAAAAATGGAATGGGAAGAAATCAGAGAGGGAGACAAACCATGAGAGATTCATAACTATGGGAAAGAAACTGAGGGTTGCTGGAGGGGTGGTAAGTGGGGGCATGGGATAACTGGGTAATGGGCATTAAGGAGGGCATATGATATGATGAGCACTGGATGTTATACACAACCGATGAATTACTAAACTCTACATCTGAAACTAATAGTATACTATATATTGGCTAATTGAATTTAAATAAAAATAGCAAAAAATACATTTAAATATGATTCAATCAAAAAATAAATGAGAGAAAGACAAATACTATATGATTCTACTTCCATGTGGGGAAGGGGGTGGAGGGATAGGCAAAATAGGTGAAGGAGATTAAGAGATACAAACTTCCAGTTATAAAATAAGTCATGAGAATGACAAGTATGGTATAAGGAATATGGTCAATAATATTGTAATAATTTTGTATGATGACAGACGGTAACTACATTTATGTGGTAAACATTTCATAATGTATACAATTGTCAAATCACTATGTTGCACACCTGAAACTGATGTCAACTATACTTCAATTTAAAAAATAAAATTAATGGGAATCCCTGGGTGGTTCAGTGGTTTAGCGCCTGCCTTTGGCCCAGGGCATGATCCTGGAGTCCCAGGATCGAGTCCCACATCAGGCTCCCTGCATGGAGCCTGCTTCTCCCTCTGCCTGTGTCTCTGCCTCTCTCTCTCTCTCTCTCTCTCTCTCTGTGTGTCTCTCATGAATAAATAAATAAAATCTTTTAAAAAAATGAAAATAAAATAAAATTTAAAAATTAATTTAAAAAATTAATGCCAAAATTCAGGATGAAGATTATATCAAACTTTTAAATGATAACAGGATCCACCAAGGCCGGGATTAGGGCAAGGTAAGGGGGATGGGTCATAAAAATACTAGGATGGTACTTTCCCTTCTCTTTGCCTTAAGTGTCTCTCAGCATCTTTAGACAGTGGAACCAATTTCCTATTTCTTTCCTTTTTTTTTAAGATTTTATTTATTTATTCATGAAAGACACACACACACACACACACACACACACACACACAGAGGCAGAGACACAGGCAGAGGAAGAAGCAGGCTCCATGCAGGGAGATCCCAGGATCACACCCTGAGCCAAAGGCAGATGCTCAATCGCTGAGCCACCCAGGCGTTCCATCCTATTGCTCTCCTAAGTGCTGAATTTATACTGCTGAGTAAATGAATAAATGAAGGAGCAAACAAAGAAGTCCTTTCTGACTGGTTCTTTAGTCTTTAGTCTTTAGTTCTTTAGTCTGACTGGTATTTAGTCTCAAATTTGGTTTTAATTAAAAGCAGTAATATACTGGTTTGACACAATGGCAGTCAAAATCCTATTAGAACTTTAACTTGACAAATTGATTCTAGCATTTACACTGAAGAATAAATAGATGAGAATAGCGAACAAGAACATGAAAGAAAGAGGTCTTTTTATAGTCCAGCAGCCCTCAGCCATCCCACACAGTCATGCCCCAGTAGCAGTTCTCAGTGGGGTGGTGATGGTGCAAATCATCATGTGAGGGATCCCTTTACCCTCCCAGAACTGGTCTTAGCAGGTAAGAAGTGGTTAAACTGTCAGCAAGGGCTATGAAAAGGGAAAGAAGGAAAATAATGTTCCTAAGTAGTAACCTATGCCCTGAGAAGTTTCTCAAATCAGGGAGGTAAATGCCAGCAGTCTCCATTTAAGAGACCTTTTTAATCCCTCAATCCTACCCTCCACCCCACCCGCAGGGCCTGGCCACCTTGCACCCGCCTCTCTTCTAGCAGCATATATTAGTGCACTGCTATTTTTCCCATCTCTTGACCATTTCTGGCTGCCTCCGCTGAGTGGACCTCAAAATCCAAGCCAAGGATGGCACTCTGCTTGGTCTAACTCTATTACTCAGGCTTTTCTCCACCTTTCATGCCCTATCCTCTCCCTCATATCTCTTGCTTTCTCTCAGTCACAGACAGACAGACAGACGCATACACACACACCCCTATCCTCCTCTTTCTTGGTCCAGCTGTCCCAGACAATTTACTTGTTCCTCTTTCTCCCTCTTCCGTCACCCATGACGCATCTGCATTCACAAATATGCGTTTGTCAAAGCTCTTCACTGCAGGGCCCCCTTCCTGCCAACGAAAGCCTGGGGTGGAGGGCCTGAGGCTGAGAACGGTTACAAGCTTAATGAACTAGACTGCAGCTGTGTGGGGAGGTTGTGGAGAGCAAAAGCCACCTTGGATGGCTACTTGCTGGAACCCTCTCAGCTGCTGAGAGCCATATGCATCCTTAGGTTGTGTCAGTGAGTTGATGCTAGGTGGCCCCAGTGACACTCAGTGTCAAAGGATTTGAGCAACAAAAAGGGGGCTGTGGGAATCTACCCAGCAGAACTTTAAGATTAGAAATTCGGTACCACTTCTGTCGGTGGAAGGCCATGTTCCAGTGTCCCAATGTCACACCCTCATTTCCTCCAGCACCAGAGGTAGAAATGGGACAGGAGACAAAGAGCTAGACACTCTCCTCTAGAATGGTGTCTAAGTCTGTTTGAGCTGCTATAACAAAACACCATAGATTGGGTAACTGATAAACAACAGAAATTTATTTCTCACAGTTCTAGAGGCTAGAAGTCCAAAATAAAGGTACCAGCAGATACAGTGTATGGTGAAAACCAGTTTCCTGGTTGATAGATGGCCATCTTCTCACTGTGTCCTCACATGGCAGGAGAGGTGAGGGAACTCTTTGTTGTCTCTTTTATGGGTCCACTAAGCCACTAATACCATTCATGAGGGCCCCTCACTCATGACTTAAGTACTCTCAAAGGCCCTACCTTCTTTCTACCATCACTTTGAGGGTTAGGTTTCAACATATAGGTTTGGGGGAGACAAAGACATTCAGACCATAGCAGGTAGGTAGGCATTTCCTTTCTTTCTCCCCTTGGGGTAAAGAAGCTTGTCCTTTATGGATGACCTCTGGTTTTCAGCTTTCTGGCCTTTGATACTGTACTCTGTAATCTGGCTTCTCCCCAGAAAGTAGTTCTGGCCCAAAGATACAGAGGTTCATGGTTGCAACTTGGGCCTTCGTTGACCTCAGTGACAGTGACCTTGGGAATGAGGTCCTGTGTCAATGTCTGGGCCCAAGCCACTGCAGTGCTGCTTCATTTCAACCCCCCTTCATCCTCTACCCATTCTTCCCGCATTCATATTCTCCTAGTGCCAGACTCTAGGACAGAGCCTTGAGGAATCTGGGTGCCTTCCTGCATCACCCATAGCCAAGGCAACATTTATAAAGGGAAAGCTGATCCAAGAATAATTGCTAGTTAACATACTCCTATGATTATGGAAGGAGTTCTGCACTTTCTGGGAAGAAAATATCAACTAACCTGTTAAATGGGTCTTCTTGGTCTGATAGGATCTGTCTTCCAACATCTTCCTTTTCTCCAAAGACAACTGAAATTTTCCAGAACCAAGAAGTTTCTGACCCCTTGGTTAATCCTTCCCTGTTCCATCAAAGCTGACCCATGATGTGTTCACATCATCAGGATTGACAGTGCCCTATCAGCTAATTAATAAAGCAGTAATTTTCCAGCTGATCTGTCTGAAGATTTAATGTTTCTTGCCTATATATAAAATGTCTACATTATTTTAAAAATCTATTATGCTTCAATAGTTGAAAAAAATGGCACCACAATTAATATGCAGGTGAATGTTGCCAAACTTTGGAATAAAATGTTTCTGTTTATCTCTGAAAGTATTTTTTTTTTGAGCTTCTTGTGAATGAGCCCTTGATCAGAAAGGGAGCACCTAGTGAAAATCTTTAAAAAACCTCCAAGCCTGGGATGCCTGAGTGGCTCATTGGTTGAGCATCTGCCTTTGGCTCAGGTCATGATCCTGGGGTCCTGGGATGAGTCTCACAGCAGACTCCCCACAGGGAGCTTGCTTTTCCCTCTGCCTGTGTCTCTGTCTCTCTCTCTGTCTCTCATGAATAAATAAAATCTTTTTAAAAACCCAAACCTCCAATCCTGCACACAGCTGCTGTTCATATTCACATGCCCAGTGGGGCAGAGCTGAGCTTGAGTGCTAGGCACTCAAGAGCCTGTCACAAGATTACAGGTGAACACCAGGAAGTGAGGCATCATGTTATAGGAATAGTCACTGGAAATTTCCACCGTGGTGGTTTTTTTTCCCTGTATTTCCTTATAGGTGACTCTTGTCTGGACAGCCAGGGGCATCCATGTTGCCTTGAGGATTATTGGAGGCAGAATGCAAAGAGAGGATGTTCAGATTTTAGTGTCCAAAATAAGACCTTGAATCCCACAAGCAAAAAAACAACAGCAATCATTTCGAAGGTGAAAGCAGGATTGGTTGAGAGAAAAATATCCTGATAAAAAGAGAAGGGCAGTTTTGTCACTGCAGTACCGCCTATCCCATCTTGACTCATAAAATATCTGGTGATAGAGAACAAAGAGCCTAATGGAAACAGAAACAAATGTCAGAAAAAAAATGTGGACTAAAAAAAGTGTTCTCTAAAGTGATGAGGTAGGTTTTCTAACAATACGTCCTCCGCTCAAAGTCAAGTACCTCAATTTATGAAGCTACACACAGAGGAACTTGACCAAAAAAAGGAGAAAGAAAGTCCTTCCTTTCAGGCTTTTTTTCTATGTAGTTGAAGATTTAAGTTTATCTGTCATTTGTCATTTAACATTCTTTCACATGATTTAAGTAAAAGGCAACTGCTATTCTAAAACACAAAATCAAAAAAGTCAAAGCATAAACCAGTTTTTCTTTTTTTCTTAAATAATTTTATATTAGATTGGAAAGAAATTCTTAAAACCCTAGAGCTATCTTTTTGTGTATATCATAAGTTTACCCATTTTTTCTTCTAGAATGAATTTTCCTTGTGTTGTATCTATTCAGACAGTCAAAAACAATATAATAGACCATATATAGTTTTTCCTGATCAAATGTGCAAGGATTATAGAATGTGCCAGCTATGGAATGCACTTTGTTTGAACTTTAAACTCATTTCAGTCCCCAGTTTTATTATCGTTTTTTTTTTTTTTCTCCATGTAATTTTCTCTAAGTTTCTACTCTGTTCAGGGAACAATTGAGAAGGTAGTGTATGCTGTTAAAATTAAAACCTGCCACTTCCCACATAAAATATGTAAATAGTACAATGCAGTTTTGCATTTTTAAAGGCAGCAACCTCAAATTCTCTTAAGTAGTCTAAGAAAAACTAAGGATTAATTTAACCCTGTGACCTCCAACCCTTCACATTCCACAGGATTTTTATTCTAATTAATGGGAAGGATTAAACATCTGGATGTTTGGCCTCTAACATCTGCCATTCAGTTGACTTAGTTTATTATCTGCATATGGCTGAATGAGTCCCTTAATCTCATTCTTCAACTTCTGTGAAAGGCAACCAAAATAAAAAAATCTCTTCTGGCTCCTGCTTTGGAAAAGAATGTACTGGTCAGCATTATCAGAATCAGCTATGGGGAAGTATGGTGCACACTGCCTTATAGCTAGCTACTTACACTCTTAGGTGTCTAACTGAGATGCTGAAGCCTTAGGGAGACTGCACAGAACTGAGGACTGGTGAACGACTTGATGATTTTGCTAATGTTTTTATGAAATTGTAATTATTTAAGATACATAGTTTTACAGCAGTGGGAATAAATACGCATTGTTAACTGATATGCATAAACACTGATGCCTGCCCCTACATTTCCTCAAGTCTTCCAAACTTCTGGAGTTGCCTTTTTTTAAACGTAAATACAATTTCCTTAATTTAGAGTATATTATTAGTTTCAGGGTTAGAATTTACTGATTCATCAGTTGCAAATAACATCCAGTGCTCATTACATCAAGTGTCCCTCTTAATGCCCTTCACTCCATTACCTCTTTCCTCTACCCACCTCCCTTCCAGCAACCCTGTTTGTTTCTAGAGTTAAGAGTCTCTTATGGTTTGCCTCCCTCCGTTTTTATCTTATTTTCTTTTTCCTTCCCTTCCCCTATATTCATCTGTTTGGTTTCTTAAATTCCACATGAGTAAAAGCATATGGTATTTGTCTTTCTCTGATTGACTTATTTCACTTAGCATAACATCCTCTAGTCCCATCCACATTGTGGCACATGGCAAGATTTCATTCTCTCTCTCTTTTTTTTTAAACAAGAACAAATCTACACCTTTATTTATTTGCTTTTCATAAGTTTAAATCCTTGAGGGTTACAGCATCACATGGATGCCATGGCCAATGGCTTTAGCAGGAAGGTTGCTTCGGAATTTGGCACAAACCATGCCACTGTTTCCATGAGCATGAGTTACTTTTCCCCAGATTACTCTGGTTTTGTTTGGTTTGCCACCAGGAGTCACTGTGTTGTTCTTTGCTTTGTACACGTAAGCATCACTTGCCTAGACAGAATTCAGTTTCTTCTCGAGCATAAACACCTTTGATCCCCAGTAACGCTGTGTGCTCCCTCTGGTTCTGGAGACCCTGCTGATAGCTGGCAAAATGGCCTTGGACCACAGCCTTCCAGACATATTTGTCGTTTTAGGAGTCCTGTACGGGAGTGCCCGTTCTCTGGGAGTCCAGGGGCCAGCACCATCAGTCCCACATCCCCTCAATCCTGCCCTCCCTATTGCTGGAATCCATAGAAATCCCTTGCTGGCTCAGCCTCTGAGCCACACCAGTGCCCTGCCAAGACATATGGTTGAGCTCATGCACTTATTTGCCAGGTTTCCTTCTTTTTGATGGCTGAGTAGTATTCCATTGCATATATACACCGCTTCTTCTTGATCCGTTCATGTGTGCATGGACATCTCAGCTCTTTCCACAGTTTGGCTATTGTGGACCTTGCTGCTATAAACATTGGGGTGCATGTGCCCCTTCGAATCACTATTTTTGTATCCTTTGGCTAAGTAACCAGTAGTACAGTTGCCAGGTCGTAGGGTGGTTCTATTTTTAACTTTTTGAGGACCCTCCATACTGTTCTCCAGAGTGGCTGCACCAGCTTGCATCCCCACCCACAGTATAAGAGGATTCCCCTCTCTCCACATTCTTGCCAACATCTGTTGTTTCCTGAGTTGTTCATTGTAGCCATTCTGACCCGTGTGAAGTGGTATCTCCTTGTGGATTTATATTTCCCTGATACCGAGGTTTGTTGCAGTTCTGTGAAAAATGCTGGTGTTATTTTGGTAAAGATTGCATGGAATGTGTAGATTGCTTGGGTAACACAGACATTTTAACAATATTTGATCTTCCAATCTATGAGCATGGAATAATGGGTTGGTATCTAAAATATGTTAAGAACTTATACAATCAACACCAAAATAAAATAATCCAATGAAAAATGAGCAGAGGGCCCGTATAGACATTTTTGCTTTAATTTTAATTTGAAAAATATTGCATTAAAATATTTATTTTGAGTACTGAGTTTTTTCACATCCTTCAAAGTTTATACCTGAAGTGAGTGCCTCACTTGCCTCCTGCTTGTCCCTAGCCCATTAGCAGCAGGTGAGAGTAGAAAGGAAAGAGGATCCTAGACTCAGGATGATGGAGGACCATGAGTAAGAAACTTCACAACTCCTAAACAGAGTTGTACAGTGCTTCTTAATTACAGTGTGGTGTAGAAGCCTACGTCCCCTAAAGGGCTGCTGCAGCCGCATGTGTGGCAGGAGGCTTGCAGCTGAAGAGGAGGAGGACATAGCATGAGCATTACCACCCCAATGGGAGTTTCTGCACTGTCCAGTATAGGAGCCACCATAAGCACCTAAACCATGGTCAGTTCAAACTTGATGCACTGTAAGTGTAAAGTTCATAATGGATTTTTAAAAAGATTTATTTAGGGGATCCCTGGGTGGCACAGCGGTTTAGCGCCAGCCTTTGGCCCAGGGTGCGATCCTGGAGACTCGGGATCGAATCCCACGTCGGGCTCCCGGTGCATGGAACCTGCTTCTCCCTCTGCCTCTCTCTCTCTCTCTGACTATCATAAATAAATAAAAATTAAAAAAAAAGATTTATTTATTTATTCATGATAGATATATAGAGAGAAAAGAGAGAGGCAGAGACATAGGAGGAGGGAGAAGCAGGCTCCATGCCAGGACTCCAGGATCGCGCCCTGGGCCAAAGACAGGCACCAAACCGCTGAGCCACCCAGGGATCCCCCATAATGGATTTTGAAGAAATAGTATGAAATAAAAGGTCATATATCCAAAATTTGTTTATATTGATTTCTGTTGATGATATTTTGGATACATTAGATTGAATAAAATACGAAAATGAATTTTACTGGTTTCTTTTGTCCTTTTTTAATTGTAGTGACAAGGAAATTTAAAATTACATGTGTGGTTTGTATATGTGGCTCAAACTGTATTTCATTGGACAGCCCTAATATATGTGGTAGCAGGGATATGTACTTGAACTCATGCAGGGGCCCTGATCACAGAGCCCCCGGGGAATTTCATCACCCATTGAGGCTCTTCCTCAAACCTCTGCTGTCTGACTGGGTAACTCGTGTCAAGAGGTTCCAACTAGGCAGATGTATGTCAGAGCTCACAGGCAGGGATGGAACCTGGCATTATGGCAGTGGAGGAAGGTGCCAGAAAGTGACAGGTGAAGAAGTACAGTGGAGATCCTTTTTGAGCTAGCACCTCTGAGCAACTTTCTTATATTTGGAGAATGCCCCACAGTGGGGGAAAGATTCTGATTTTCCCAACCTTCTTTGCAGGTAGAGATCAGAGCTCAGCTAATCGAGCACACAGAAGTTAGCATTTGACACAGAAGTAGCCATTGTTACTGTTTGGAATCCATGAGGCTGCGGGTGACAGCACCAGCTTCCAGTGAGAAGCAGAGGTTCAGCATTAATGAGCGGGGGGTACCACCTATTGTGATGATTCCCAGGATGTGGCAAGTGTGTGTCTATACCAGACCAGTTCTTGAAGTTTGTAGGGCATTATTCTTCACTGCATAGTCTTAAACTGGTTTTCTGGACTTTCAGAGATTCTCTATATTCTTCAATTTTTTTTTTCTAGCTAAAATGCATCCTATCATCTGCAACTAAAATCCTGACTGCCATACAGGGTTTTCTAAACTTGCTATATAGTAGTCCCCAAATACCCAGTGTTTCAAGCAGGCATGGACACTTGCTTTTGAAGACCCATTTTGTGTTCAGCACCGTGATAACAGAGGGATTCAGAAAAATATGAGCCTTGGTTGCCTTATTCTACTAACTCACAGAGATGTGTGGCAATTAGCATCCGGGAGCCACTGTCTTCCCCAGGGCAGAGGAGAATAGATGGTGATTCTTCTCTTACTTAGAGCTACATTTATCTCCTGTCCGTCAAAGCTGTGGATGATCTTAAGGTCAGCCAAAAGGATATTAGCAGGGCACCAACAGTTACCTTGAGTTATTTCTTGCATTCAACATGTATTTATAAAGCTCCCAGTATGTTCCCAGCATGCATTTTGGCATGGTGATATAACAGTGAATAAAACAGATGCAAAGCCCTCCCTTCATAGCTTATTCTAGTGACTATTCTCAGGAGTGTTAAATTCTACCAATAGCAAATGCTTATTAGATTTTCAGCAGTATATGCATTCATTTAGTACTATTGTATCTTTGATATTGTACTAACTGGATAAAATATGACACTCTTTTTGTTATCTTTCTTAGTTAAGAAAACAGCTTCAAAGAATGCTAGAGCTTGAAGTGTTCTTAAAGATAACTAAGGCATGCAAAGGTGAACTAACTTTCCTAAAGACACAAAGCAAGAATAAGACTTCAGCCTTCTTCATCTATTTCCATAATAGCACTACATTGACTGTGACTGGCTGTTTTTTTAAAAAAAGCAAAAGCCAAAATGTGTTTTTTGAGTGTACCCTTATGCAAAGTGGTAGGAATGTATATTGGTGCAAAATTTTTAAACAATTGGAAGCATTAAGAGCTCTAGAAGTAAACATTCACGTTGATATAGTACTTCAGCTTTTAGGGCGTTCGTTATTCTAAGAAAAAATTTGGAAAATTGTAAAAGATTTATATGCAAGGAATACTAACTTAATCAAAGATATGTTTTTAAGGACTATTTGGTGATTGGGAAAATACAATATTTAGTGACAAGATAAGGATACACAAGTTCATATACTAGAAGGTCTCATTTTCCTGAAAGACCTGCACACAAGAAAATATAGCAAAGCAGCAGTTATATCTGCGTGATGGGATTGCATGAAATATTTGTTCCTTTTTATATGCTTGTATTTTCTACAATGGACATGTGTTACTTTTATAATCAGAAAAAAGCCTAACAATTCTTTTGTCTGATTTTTTTTTTACCTCTAAGGCATTTTGATAAATGCTGGGGAGGTATTCAGATATTTATGTGTGCTTTAGTCTTGGAAAAAATCATACTGTTTCAAACAAGGGTCCAAATGTTCAGAAGCCTTGCAGCCATTGTGACTGTGTGGAGGGTACATTTGGAAATGCCTTCCCTCATGGTCCTGCTCCCCACTCTGCATCTTTATCTCGCTCCACTGGAGCACTACCCTTCTCCCCATGGGCATCCCATGGACATGGGTCCCTCGTCTGCATCCTGCTCATAGATTGCTGCTTTGTGGCTTCTATTCCTTTGTTCCCTTCCTCTCCATCAGCTCCTCCTTCATTGTGTTCCTTTCAATTCTTCTTATAGAAGCAGAAGCCCATGCTGCTGGTTTTCAGCATTTCTCCCCACTCAGTTTCAGCAGCAGAGTCTGTCGGGGGCTTCATCTCCTCTTACCTGCTGTGTCTTGCTTTAAGTACTGCCTTTGGAATTAGACGCTTACCATGAAGATGAAAGAAAAGAAGCCGCCTATTAAATATATCACCTTTGGACTTTCCAGAGATCCCAACTTTGCCAAACACCGCGGGAGCCCATGACCCCCCCCCCCCCCCGCAATGGCAACACTTCCTGAAATGCATGCTGTCTTCCAAAGCAACTAAAGAACACAAACCCCCCTGCTTTCCCCCAAGCAAGGCTATTGTTTTTATGTTCCAGGTTGCTACCACGTGAGAATGCTGTGGTGTGAGAAAATATCAGCACTGAAAATGCACGTTGCACTTGCTCTCCGTCAATGCTGAAAGGGCCATTAATCATTCTCCATCCTCCCATCTTTCCCCTGTCTTTATTACATAGAAGCTGTTCTTGTCATTTCTGAGGAGTATCTGTGGGTGGTGGCTAACCTTTGGCCTTGTCCATGTGGTTTGACAGGATTGCTCTAGAGTCTCCTAGCATCAGCCTGGAGAGTTCAAGGGCATCAGAGGAGGCCCCATTGGCAAGGTGCAGCCAAGCAGAAGGAAGCAAAGATGTCGGTACGGGAGCAGCCTGATGCTCGCTCTCATAGGCCTGGTGGTGATACATTCTTCCTTCTTTGAGGAGTGAAGCTCTGAAAGGATTTGCTTGTTTTGTCCCTGGCCCAGCTGAGTGAAGAATGCTGCCTGGGCAACATTCATCAGAAAACCTCTGCTCACAGGGATACATCAAGTATCATTTTTTTTTTAAATGGGTACTACTTCTCTTGATGCAACTGTAGTTCAAGCCCAGGAGGGACATTGTGTTATATCTGTTGGAGTTCAGTGCTGGAGACAGAAACCCCTTTAGGTATTAAAATGGAAAGGTCTTGAATTCAGAGAATCAAGGTGCTTACCGTATTGTTGGAAGGGCTGGGCAGACAGGAATGATTGCCCAGAACATCACAGAACTGACCAACTCAAAGAAATCCTACCTCTGTTACAATTCGCAAGGTGGGCAACCAGAGGCTGCCACTGGAATATACCATCTGTGGACCAGGGAGTCACCATTGGTATATCTTTTAACATCCCAGAGGGGCAAATTAAGCATTGGGAATATACTTCACAAATACTCCACATCTCTGCTCAAGGCAGAAAAGCAGCAAGAAGATGGTCTTTGCCTTACGTATGCCTCCACACTGGTGAATGCTCTTCATGTACAGAAGCCTAGCTGCAAGGGAGTCTGAGGAATATAGTATTTAGTTTTCCAGATTTATTAATACAGGAAGACACAATGGAAGGACGTAGGACTGGATGCTGAGTACCAATAGACCATATCTAACACACACACCTTATAAAATGGCACTGGCCTTAGAGCAGGCATGGGGCCCAGCTGGGGGTGGCTAATTTCAGCAGGGTCTGAGGCAAAAAAATGGGTAGAACACAAAGTATGGTAGAGTCTCTTCAGGGAAGAGATTGTTCATCACAGAATTATCCATGCTCTGATTTTTAGCAACATGCAGAAGATAAGGAGACTGTACCCCAGCTGGGGAAGTGGGTTGGCTTTTGATATATGGGGATTGCTGATATTCATTGTTAAATGCACACAACATAATTATCTGGGATTTCAATTAGATGAGAGGTGGAGTGAATCAGAAACAAAGGTATAATCCTTGGAGAGAGCTGATGGGGGGGCGGTCAGGTCTCTGGCAGCTAACTTCTCTGGCATGAAAAGAACTGTGGAATGGAGTTTAGGCAAAGGTATGGCAGGAATCCCTAAGTCCTGACAAGACCCAAACAGAACGAGGCGGGATTGGATGGACTTTTTTGGGCCCAAGGAAGCAGATGAGGGACTGTGAGAGATTAGTTTATTAGCCCCAATTCTGTATCCCATCCTGTATCCATGCCCTCTGACTTCTTAACTTTGCATCTTCTCTTATAAAAGGCAAAATGGACTTCCCTACCCCTTGATTTGGGTTTGGCCTTGAGACTTACTTTAAACAATGAATGGGAGAAAAAGTATCACAAGTCCAATTTTGAGCCAAAGCCTTAAAAGTCCTCACCTGTTTCTGTTTTCCCTCATGCTTTTGCCATCTTTGTGAGAAGAGCTTCCCCTGGGTAGCACTGCTCAGTCAGCCTAGGTCTAAGAATTAACCCGGGTGAAAGGGACTAGGGCCCAACCCATTGTAAGGAACCACTCCCAGCTGGGTCCTATACAGCTTGAAAGAGGGTCTCCTAGCTGACTTCAAGCTAATATATCTGAGCTCCAGGCAACCTAATGATGTGTGGGAAATAAATGTTTATTATGAACCCTGAAATTTTTGTGATTGATAGCTGACTGATATACATACAGGGACTGTCACTGAATACCCAGGGTGTTATTGTTTCAGGTGTTTCAATAAAGAGTATCAAGAGAACATCTGCAAATTCCAGACTGGTGTCTGCAAGTTCTGAGGATGATTGAATAACCTACTGCATCTTGGTGACTTTTGGAGATAGCTGGGACAGAGCCCTAATGGGGCAGTGACTGACACCAGCTCATAGCTTATCTTTTCCAGGTGGCTTCCCTAAGTGGCCAAGCCCACAGAGACCTTTTCTTCTCTACTCTCTGCACTTATTGCCTGTATTTCTCCTTTTTCTCTGATCATATGCCATCACATTTAAAGTGGCCTAGTTCCAGATCTTTCCAGATAAATGGATCCACCTCCGTGTATTTTTATCTAACCACATATCTGTGTTTTGTCCACGTGGTTATAGTGAAGGATTTGGTCAAGCATCTGGTTGAGATCCACATGTGTTGTGTTAAAAGCCGTGGTTTTTGAGGTCCAGTCACTTCTGGACCATCTTCAGGAGGTTTGTCCATTTCCACGTGCAAGTAAGAGGGTTGAGGGAGTGAGAGACTCTAGGCAGGCTGATGCCACCATGACTGGCTGTGAATCATAAAGGACTTTAGAATGCTGGGAGAAGAAGCTCAGCAGGAGCTGTGTAGGGGGGAAGGGAAGGCTAGAGGAGGCAGAGGGCTGGGCTGGAATGAAAGCACAGTACTGGGTAAAGAAGGTGCTGAGAAGGAAGCCACTGGAAGGCATTGCTAAGGACCAGGAGTGGACAGGGCATGGGGTAGAGATGGAAGGCTGTGGCGGAAGGAGCAGAGTGAATGCTGAGGAGATTCACTTTCAAGACAGGGTGAAAGCTAGACAGTGGCGTAGAAGCAGGCAGGGTAAGTGTTGGGCAAGTGAAGTTGGAGGACCATGATTGTGTTATATAAACTTACCTCGTTTTCCACGTGAAGAGATGTCTCAGCACCACACTGCAGGAAGCTTGGATCTAAATCGGTGGTCTTCCAAATCTTTTTTGCTTGTGTATTTCCTAGAAGGATTTTGAAAAACTGCATACTCTTTTACACTTTTAAAGTTGGTATGTAAAATCCTTCATAAGTTTAAATATTGTCATTCCAAAGGATGTAATTGCCAAGTGTATTATAAATATTGATATTTAAAAATAAAACTCTTATATGGCACCTACTAGAATAGAAATAGCATTCCTTTTTTTTTTTTTTTTTTTTTTTAGAAATAGCATTCTTATATGACAGCCACCATCATCCATTTTAAACATATAAGACAAGCTCTTTAGCTGTCAGGAATTTTACATCATTTCTTTTACTCTTGGAAATTATATTTCCATCCTACTTCTCCTACAGAGTTTTATCCTGATGTAATGTATTTTTATGCTTGATGGTCTTTTATTGATCACTCTTATCAAATATCTCAGCAACAAAGTATGTATACAAATTTAAAATTTGTCTTCTATTACCGTAAATAATAGTAACTATATTAAATATAAGAAGTAACATTTTATTAGAAAAGCATTTCTTGGGCAGCCCGGGTGGCTCAGCGGTTTAGAGGTGCCTTCAGCCCAGGGCCTGATCCTGGAGACTCGGGATCGAGTCCCACGTCGGGCTCCCTGCACGGAGCCTGCTTCTCCCTCTGCCTGTGTCTCTGCCTCTCTCTCTCTCTCTCTCTCTCTGTGTCTCTCATGAATAAATAAATAAAATCTTAAAAAAAAAAAAAGAAAAAAAAAAAAGAAAGAAAAGCATCTCTCAATAGGTGGATGCAGTAGGGAAGGTGGGTTATGATACCTCCATTAAAAAAACTTGGCCAGCACTGGTATCCTGAATTGTTCCTTCCCTTAGCATCTTGGAGATTTTCACATCCTAGGGCAACGTGCCCTGGTAGGGTTTGGAGTCTTGGGTACCCAGACTTCTATGTGCCATGTGTACTAAGATGTAATGATGGTGGCTGATATCATGGTAAATTGGAGATGCTCTTTGCTTATTTCCTGGGTATCCAGAAGCCCCCAGATTTTTGTGTAACTCCAGGGCAGGATAGGGACCCCTATAATGTCAAAGATTAGACTTCCTACAACCATGACAGAATGGGTACTTAGAGCCTGATTTATTTTGATTCAAAGAATACAAGGAAATGAGGCATTTTTGGTATAGTTGAATTCCTGACACTAAGATTCATGCCTGCTATGTGGGCAGAGGGGAAAGAGAGCATTGGATTGGGTGATCATCAAGGGTGAGGTCAGCTGCCTGTTTTCACCATCTCTCAGCAACTGGGTGACCTAGGGGAGCTGGTCCTCTGCATCTCATTGTCCATGTGTACAGTGGGGTTGAAATCTGTCCTGTGTATCCCCCTGTGTTATTGTGAGGCTCATGTGAGATCAAATGATGCTTGTGACATCATTTTGTAAAGTGTCAAGAACTCTTTCTTATTTTTATTTGTAAACTTTTTCTTTGGAAATAATTCTAGATTCACAGCAAGTTGCAAATACATGTACCAGAAGATCCTATGCATCCTACACTCTGCCTCCATCATCCATGCTCAACTACAGCACAAGAGCAAAACCAGAGCTTATCCAGATATTGCAGGTTAAACTTCTGTGTGTGTGTTTGTGTGTGTAGCTTTGTGTAACTACCATCACAATAATGATACCGAACTCTTCATCTCTAGGCTCCCTCGTGTTACCTCTTTATAGCCACAAGCCCTTCCCTCACAATCCCTAACCTCTGGCAACCACTCTGTTCTTTATCTCTGTAGTTTTCTTATTTGGAGAGTGTTAGATACATCAAACCACGGTATGTAGTCTTTTGAGATTGCCTTTTTCACTTCATGTAATTCTCTTGAGGTCCATCTAAGTTGTTAACTGTATCAACAGTTCATTCCTCTTTACTGCTGAGCAGTATTCTATGGGTACAATATGAATTTGAGCTGCTGTGAACATTTGTGTACAGGTTTTTAAGTAAACATGAGCTTCCATTTCTTTGGGATATGGGTAATTATGGGTTGTATGGTAAATGCCTATCTGTATTTATAAGAAATTGCCAAACTGTTTTCCATTTTCCATTTCTACCAGTAATGTATGAGTGCTCAATTTTCTCTGTATCCTCATTAGTGTTTAATGTTTTCACTATTTTTTATTTTCGATACTCTGATAGATGTGGAATGATACCTCATTGTGGTTTTAATTTACATTTCTCTAGCAGCTAATGATGTTGAACATCCTTACATGTGTATATGTGTCACATGTAAACCCTCTTTGGTGAAATGTCTGATCATGTCTTTTGTCCATTTTCTAATTGGGTTGTTTGTTTTTTTAATGTTGAGTTGTGGAAGTTCTTTATATATTCTAGATATAAATCTTTCGTTGGATCTGTGGTTTGCAAATATTTTTTCCAGTGTGTAATTTGTCTTTTTATCCTTTTTTAAAAAGATAGATTTATTTTACAGAGAGAGAGAGAGAGAGAGAGAATGTGAACATGAGTGGGGAGAGGGGTAAAGGGAGAGAACTTCAAGCAGATTCTTTGGTGAGCATGGAGCCCAACGTGGGGCTCCATCCCACAACCCATGAGATCATGACATGAGCCGAAACCCAGAGCTGGACACTTAACCAACTGAACCGCCCAGGTGCCCCCTTTTTTATCTTTTTGGTAGGCTTTCACAGAGCAAAAGTTTTTGCAGAAGTTTTTAATTTTATGAGGTCCAGTTTATATATTTTTTGTTTTATGGGTTGTGCTTTTGTTGCCAAGTGTGCAGATCTTTGCCTCAGCCTGGATCCCAAAGATTTTCTTCTAATTTTTTTTTCCTGAAAGTTTTATAGCTTTATTTTTTACATTTAAGCCCATGATCCATTTTGAGTTAAATTTTGTCTATGATGTGAAACTTAGGTTGAGGTTCAGTTTTTTCCTGCCTATGGATATCTTATTTCTCTAACATGATGTGTTGAAAAGTCTATCTTTCTCCATTGAATTGCTTTTGCACCTTTGTCAGAAGTCATTTGGCACATTTGTGTGACTCTATTTCTGGGTTTTCTTTTTTGTTCTATTGATCTATGTGTCTCTCCCTCTGCCAGTGTCATGCTGTCTTGATTACTATAGCCATATAGGAAGTCTTAATATCAGGTACAATGATTCCTCCCATTTTATTCTTTTTAAAAATTGTTTTAGCTATTCCAGGTCCTTTGCCTTTTCATATAAATTTGTATGATAGTCTTATTTATGTCTACAAAAAAAAACCTTGCTGGGATTTTGATTGTAATTGCACTAAGACCATAAATTTATGTTTGGGGGGAATTTATATCTTTACTATGTTTAGTATTCACATCTGAGCATGATGTATCTCCATTTATTCAGGTGTTTTTTGATTTTTTTTCATCAGCATTTTGTAATTTTCAGGATACAGATTCTGAACATGTTTTGCAAAGATTGTACTTAAGTATTTCATTTTCTTTGTAGAGAGTGTAAATGGTATTGTGTTTTATTTATTTTTTTTTTTTAATTTTTATTTATTTATGATAGTCACAGAGAGAGAGAGACAGAGACACAGGCAGAGGGAGAAGCAGGCTCCATGCACTGGGAGCCTGATGTGGGATTCGATCCCGGGTCTCCA